>NC_092857.1:38565631-38645081 GCF_039878825.1 Excalfactoria chinensis
GTACATAGGTCAGAAGAAATAGGCCAAAGAGAGCATATCTCCTCTGCTAAATGAAAAAGAACAGGCTTCAGCAAGTATGGAAAGAAGGTTGAGGTACTCAGTGAATTCTTTGCTTCATTGTTCACTGGCAGCCAAGATTCTTGCATTCCTGAACTTCACTTCTCTGAACCTGAACCTGAACCTGAACCTTTAAGTTCGGACTGGGGGAGCAAACTGTCCCGTACCATAAGGGCAAAGCAAGTCTGAGACCAGCTCATAAGACTGAATATGCACAAGTTCACAAGGCCAGATGATACGCATCCTGGGGTCCTAATGGAGCTGGCTGATGTGGTGGCCATGCACTCTCCATCATATTTGAAAAGTCATGACTGTCAGGTGAAGTCCCTGGGCACTGGAAAAAAGGAAATGTCACTCCCATTTACAAGAACTGGAGGAAGGAGAACCCAGAGAACTACTGGCTGGTGAGACTCACTCACCTCCGTGCCTGGGAAGATGCATAGAACAGATCCTCTTGGAAGACATGTTAAAGCATAAGAGAGATGAGCAGGTGTTCTGAGACAGCCAGTGTCAAGGGAAGATCATGTCTAACCAATCTGGTAGTCTTTTATGATGGAGTGACTACACTGGTGGACAAAGGGAAGGCAACTGATGACATCTACCTGGACTTCTGTAAGGCCTTTGACATGATTCCTCACCACATCCTTATCTCTAAATTAAAGCAATATGGAGTTGAACTATCAGACAATTTAGTGAATAAGGAATCAGTTGGAAGATTGCAGCCAGACAGTTGTGGTCACTGATTCTATGCCTAAGTGGAGGCCAGTTATGAGCAATGTCTCCCAAGGGCCCACCTTGGGACTGATACTCTTTAACACCTTTATTAATGTCATAGATGATGGGATTGAGTGCACCCTGAGAAAGTTTGCTGATGACACCAAGCTGAGTGGTGCAGTTGATAGAGCAGAAGGAAGGGAAGCCATCCAGGGGGGACATTGATAAACTCGAAATGTGATCCCCTGTGAACTCAATGAAATTCAGCAAAGCAAATTGCAAGGTTTTGCACCTGAGTCAAAATAATCTCACATATATAGACAAACAGGGAGAATTCCTTGTCAGAATAGCCCCACTGAGAATGTCTTCGGAGTCCTGGTTGATAAAAAAATTAACAAAAGTCAGCAGTGTGCTCTTACAGCCTGGAAGGCCAATGGTATCCTAGGTTCCATCTTATGAAGAGTGGCCAGAAAGGTGAGAGAGGTGACTATCCCTCTCTATTCTGCCCTTGAAAGGCTCCAGTTGGAGTACTGTGTCAAAGTCTGGTGCCCCCAGCACAGGAAAGATGTGGAGAGTATGGAGAGGGTCCAGTGAAGAGCCATGAAGATGATCAGAGGACTGGAACATCTCTCTTGTGAAGACAGGCTGAAGGAACTGGGCTAGTTCAGCTTGGAAAAGAGAAGACTGTAGGACCAACGCACTGTGTCCTTCCAGTATTAAAAAGGGATAATAAACATGAGGGAAATCAACTTTTTACTTGGGTAGATAGTGATAGGAAAATAGAGAATGATATTAAACTAAAGAAAGGGAGATTTAGACTACATGTCAGGGGAAGTTTTTAACTGAGAGAGGGGTGAGGTGCTGGAGCAGGCTACCCAGAGAGGCTGTGGATGCCCCATTCCTGGAGGTGTTCAAGGCCAGGTTAGACAGGGCCTCGAACAGTCTCATCTAGTACTTGATCTAGCAGCTGGCAACCCTAGAGGAGATAATATTCCATAATATTCCCTGCACAGAGCTGAGGAAAATTAAAATTAAAAATTGAAAAGAGAGAGAGAGAGACCATTAGAACAGTTCCCTACTACCACAGATTATGCAGTTGAGTTTTCTGCATTTGAGATCATTGGGGTCAGCACACCTGGAGTGCAAGGGATGAGCCTTGCCTGGGAAAACCATCTGCCTGATCAAGGTGTCTAACCTGCCAGGTAAATCTGTTCACTAAGGTGTAGAACTGTGGAGCGCCTTGAGGCTGAGAATGTGACAGTCTGATGTCTTAAACAATTTCCCCCAGTCTGTACACAAAGGCAGGCCATTTTCTGCATACATTCCTAGGAACATGTGCATATCGTAAGTTCAGTAAAAAATAAAGTCTAAATATAGCAATCAGTCTTAATTTCAGTTACTAGCTTCTCAGACTGTAACATATATTCTTTTTTAAACTGATTGTAATCATCAGCATCATTGTTATCATCACTGTCCACTCATCCTTCTCTCATGGAGAGTTGAGAAGAATGTACTATGTAAGTACAAAATGTATGAGAACATAAGCATCACCCTTTTAATCACATTAACTAAAAAATGAAATAGTTATATGTTTCTATATAATGATACATAACAGTATATTATCATTCTGTAAAAGCAAGAAGTTATCTTGGATTTTTTGGTAATATTTCCTCTATCCAAGGCATTTTTTTCTATTTGAAAAAGAGTTAAGAGTACAATTTATCTTCTCCATTTCCCAATTAGGACTTCAGAAAAATGTGGCAAACAGTAAGGGCAAAAACTGTAGCCATCCACTGACGTTAACAAGAGAAAAGTGTTCTGTAACCAGACCCTTTCATTAAAAGTTTCCCCATCTCTCCATGCGTACAGAGGTTACTGCTCTTCCACAGCCCTTATTGACAATGAAATGGCTGTTTGGAATATGGATTTGAAACACTCCTCTCTTTCTAAAAGACAACAGTTCTGTGGAAGGCTTGCTGTTCTTCATCAGCTTCCTAAATGCATTTAAGGTCAGCTTGGTGTCAGCTATGATTCATCTTCTAAAGCTTTACCAGTTTACACTCTGAACAACAAAACCAGGTACCTGATTATAGTGAAACACTAAGCTTAGTGACACCTTTCAGTCAGGTCTTCTCATGTGAACAAATTAAAAGTTTTGCCCTATCCTCATCTTTTCTCAGTTTGAAGGTCTTCTGTTCTCTTATTTCTGTTCATTGCTTGCAATGCACATCTAGGACATTTTCCAACACCATCTGAGGATCCTTAATCCTGTAATAGGAAATTTGCCTCTAACAACAAAGCTAAATACAGAGATATATTTCACATTTTATCTGTTCAATGCAATTTCTTTCTTCCTCTTTTTTTTTTTTTTTTTTTAATCTTGATCACTTTTGTGATGAAATAGTATCTGTAACATTTCATGTGCTCAGAAAAAATAATAAAGAAGTAAGTATACAGAAGTATATAATTCACTGAAACAAATCTACAGCTATCAGGAAAAAAAAAAAAAAAAAAAAAAAAAATGTAATCCACCACATAATCTCCCAGTATAACCATTCTGGCAAAAAAGAGTTAGTCACAAAAGTGACCACCTTGAGTAAGCTACCAGTAATTCTTAAAACCAAGATATTTTTTCTTTATTGTGACACTTTAGTTTCTCAACTAATTCTGATTGATTGAGTTGTTTAATTTTCATCTCTCTTTAGCTAAAGCTATGAATTATGTTTTTTCTTGTACCCGAATTTCCTGTATGCCTCAAATTCTGAAGTTATTTTAGGAAAGATGAAAAACAAATCAATTTATAATAGAATGAAATTAAAAAAAAATAAACATTACAGAAATTTCTTATTAATGTACAGATTAAGAAAGTTTAGCATTTTGTCGATTGAGTTAAAAGATAATATTGTCATAATTTCACAGAAACTGTAGCAATAAATGGTAGATGTTTGTCCATGCATGCACTCCTGATTTTAAACAAGCAGTTCATCTCATGAAATCACAGCAAATTCTTGAGGACACAGTTTCAGTTTGCAAACTAACTTTATCGGTGATATTCTGAAAAAGAAGTAAAATATGTATTTATTTCAGTTTTCAATCTTCTATCACAACCACACTTGCATGATTTCACTCTAGGGACTTAATGTTGCTCCTGATTATAGTCACCATATTCAAGAAATCTGAACCCGCAGTTTTAGCGAAGGTTGCTTGTTTAGTCTTTTCATTAGAAAATTTTATATTAAACATCAACAACGACAACAAAACATGTATTTTAGTGTAGAGAGTTATGCTCTGAAAATACAGTCTTTCTGAGGCATGGTCACAAATGGTAAGGAATCTGAAAAGTATCAGGATTAGAACTCCAAATCTTAGACACACAGAACAAGTATTTGTTTTCCTTTAAGCTAAATGGACTCCCTACAATCTAAAAATTACTCTAAAAACATATTGTTTTGGCCCACCAGAGGGAGCCCATAATATTTCACGAATGAAAAAGGAACATACTGGCAATTACATAGAAAAATAAATGAAAATTAGTGGTGGAACACATATATTTGTGTTTGTATTTATTTATTTGCTATGCATTGCCTAGCTTGGCTGAAATCCTAGCTTTTGTGTCAGATCATAATTAGGACAGTAACAAGTGCATTTCCATGAAATGACACCAGGGACAGATATGAACCATTTTATATTTTAGTAAAAATTGGAAAACTGTAGCATGCTGAACTAGAATAAAAGAGTAATTTTTATTTATCTCCACATAGAGTATAATTTTAATTCTGGATATACTAAAGCTTTACGTTTACTCAGTAACAAGAAAGGAGATGCTGCTGAGCAAAATGCTACTAATATTTTGACCTTCCCAAAACAGAACATGTGGATATGGATGTGGAAAAAAAACGTAGCTGAAATATGTCCTCCTTAGAGATCAGATAGGAAAGTGTGGAAGACGCGGAACAAAGGCAGTGAAATGTTGTTTATGACTCTGTATTAAAAGTTGTATTCCTAGTAACACCACTTCTGAAACCTATCCTTTCTACCTGCATATTTTCTTTTCCCTGACCATATCTTAATATTTTTTTTCCATCCATTTGTATACACGGAGGAAGTTAACGGAAACATATTTACATTAAATTAAGTTTTATTTGGGATTTCTGCTTTTGCACATGTATTTGATTTTGTAGTCTTTATGACTTAACCACTTCCAGAGTCCAAAAGCATTTCTTTCATTTCTTGACATCTATTTGTTCTGCCAGTGGCTTAAAAATTCTCTGTCTCTTTCATGATTTGATGATCTGCTGGGGCAATCCAAGGTATTTATACAGACCGGGTGAAGAACCCCTGGCAAGTAGCCCTACAGAGACGGACGTGGGGGTCCTGGTGGACAAGAAGCTGGACATCAGCCAGCAGAATGAGCATTCATCACAGAAGGCCAATTGTTCTGCATTAAAAAAGGGGTGACCAGGAGGGAGAGGGAGGTGATTGACCCCCCTCTACTCAGCTCTTGTGAGGCCCCAGCACAAAAAAAGATGCAGAGTTCTTGGAGCATGTCCAGAGAAGGGCCACTAAGATGATCAGGGACCACCTGTGCTATGAAGAAACATTGAGGGAACTGAGCTTGCTTAGCTTGGAGAATGCCCCAGGGAGATCTCATTGCAGCCTTCCAGTACTTGAAAGGAACATATAAACAGGAGGGGGAATGTCTGTTTACAAGGGTGGGTAGTGATAGAACAAGGGGGAATGGTTTTAAACTGAGACAGGGGAGGTTTTGATTAGATGTTAGGGGGAAGTTTTTCACAGAGAGGGTGGTGATGCACTGAAACAGTTTGCCCAAGGAGGCTGTGAATGCCCCATCCCTGGAGGCATTTAAGGCTAGGCTGGATGTAGCTCTGGGCAGCCTGGTCCAGTGGCTGGTGACACTGCCCTTGTCAGGGGCACTGAAATTAGATGATCATTATGGTCCTTTTCAACCCAGGCCATTCTATGATTCTGTGATTCTGTTAGTAAGATTTTAAACAATTTTAAACAGCCTGTACTTTTTTATTAAGAGTACTGACATTTCTATAACAGTAAGATTAAGTTTCATTCTGTGTGCCCCCAGTGGCGCAGTGGTAGAAGTGCCGCTTCGCTACACAGGGGGCTCGAAACCCGGGAGTTGGACTCGATGATCTCTAAGGTCCCTTCCAACTCGCACGATACTATGATACTATGATACTATGATACTATGATGATAATCACTTCTAAACCCTGCAAAATTCTATCATTCACTAATATATAAAGATCTTTATCAATTTCTCCCCATAACAAACTTCATCCCACCTTGGGAGGCCAGGTTTCAGGGTAGCAAGAACATTACTGTTTTGAAGCTTATTGCTTTTTCAGCAGGAGTTATTTGCCCATTATCTTTTCATTTACTTTATATGCATATTTAAATGAGAAAGTTGAAAAAAAAAATCTAAAAAAAAATTTGAAAATGTTTACTGAAAAAATAATTTAGTTCTCTTATATAAGGATATATTAAATTGGACCAAAGCTAACACAACTTGGAGTCTAACTGCTACCTTTAATAATTCACAGATAAACAATTTTGTTCTCTTACAGGCGTTAAGCTTTTGTTCAGATTCACAAAAAAGAAAAAATATAATAAAATTAAACAAATCTTGTGAGCTGTGTTGCACTAAGATAAGTTCTAAAACTGGCTGACTGCTGTTGTCTTTTCCTACTGGTATGTTACAGCTACCAATTGCATCTCTATAAGCTATAGCTGCTGAAGACAGTTTCAAGAGCTCAAAAAGTTAAAACAGATTTAAACACTTGTCCAATAATTAGTTGTTATTGGCAGGTAATCTCTCAAAATACATGCTCTGCACCAACTCACCATGAAAATTAAATAAATTAATACTCCTCAATTTTTTCTCATTATCACAAATTTCTGATTTGTTTGCTAGTGACTCCAATGCTCTCAGAGCACATCATCCCCAGCAAAAATTTTAGGTAACATTAGATGTTGTGCACAGTTAGCTAGTCATCAGGACTTTTATTAAACAAATATGAAGCAGATGTAGCCCTCAGAATTTGATTACTTGTAAACCCCTTCAAATCCAAACTCACAGAGTCTCCCTATAGTTTTACTCAATTGATTAACTCCAACTTGTTTATCACTAAACCACTCACTTAATTTAACAATCCACTAAAGAAAACCTCAGTTAAAATGCATCTTGTGTCCCCTTCTTGGGTCTTAAATAATTACCCATGTCTGCTATGTCTTCTAATCTCTTTCTTAATGAAGATCTTTACCCCTTAATTTAAGAGGATGTCAAGATGAGTCTTAATAAGAGAGGAATCTTTTAAAAGGCATAAACAGTTATGTAAATGTTATCATTGTGAAAAATGAACAGAAATGTTATCAGTCATCAAAATCATGGATGAAAAATGCCAGAAATAAGGTGATTTAAGGAAAGATCTAATACAGCATTTGGTGCCACAACAGTTTTTTCTTAACTAGAATGTAAACTGCTGAAACTGGCTTACACGCTGTTCTGCTGAGTATCATGAAATTTCATATGAGGTGGCTGGCGCCCAGACTGGATCTAATCTAATTGACTCACACCTAGCCATCCCAATTTGGTAGCTTAAAATGGGATTCATAATAGTCTCATTACAAAGATCTTAACTGATCATGGTGAGAGTGCATGCCTGGAGAGTGCTTACAGAGAGGCCTGACTGGAGTCATGCAGAGAAATAACTGTTTCTTGGTAATGATCTGACTTAGGCTGCTCAGTCAGTCAAGAGAAAAGCATCTCCAAATATGTGCAGAGAGCACACTTCTATGCATTTTTGTAGGCATCTGGATTACTGCTAAGGTAGAATAAGAGTTTGGGTATAAATTCTTTGCACCTGAGCAAGCATTTTAGTGCTGTATTTCACTGATGTGATGTCCAGGCTTTTCTTTCTTTGTTTATGCATTCAAACAAGGAGTTCAATAGAGACTTATAAAAAACATAAAAAAATAAAAATAAAAAAAAATTAAAAAAAGCACATTTATCACATTTATTTGTTTTTATTTGTTTTATTTGTTCCTCACATTTTACTTTCTCCAGAGAGAAACGGTACAACGTGTTTTGTTGCTCAGAAATTCTCACTGACTTCTCAGTTTCTTTAAATTGAATAAATATGTAAATGTGTATAAATGTGTATAAATATGCAAATTGAATAAATATGTAAATATGTAAATACTCTGTGTAAATATGTAGAATAATCATTCCAAATAATTTGTCTCATTTGTTAGGGCTGCATTAAGGCCAATACTTTCATCTTATGCTTAGTAAATACAAACACCACAGTTTCTGTAATGTAAGTAGTTCTGTTCAACTTTGCATCTTCTATCAGAAAAAGCCTAGCCCATGGAATTAATAGAATATTTTTCTCTGAAGGTCCTGGAGTAGGACAGAGATTCCCTACTCCTTAATGTAATAAGCTGGAGTGTAGGCTTGCAGGATCACAGTGGACTAAAAGAAGTAGGAACCATTTTAGAAACTGTAGTAATTACTGTAGGCCATTCCTAGCAATATCATCTAGTTGAATTAGCATTCATGGTAAGCTAGTGTTTTACTCTGAAGCAGTTTGTGCTTCATTATATTGCCAGAAAAATGAGTCAAAATGTGACCCAATGGATGTCCTGCAGACATTATCCAAAGCTCCACCATTTTATCTTTGATCAGATACCACATATTGCAGATATGTCTCAGTGCTCTGTGCTTTAAGAGGTTAAATATTTGCTGTGCTGCACAGCGTACCAGCTATGACATTGAGCAGATGGTGATATAGTCATTTTGTGAAAGCTCTAGGCATCCCTATAACAGGTAGGATCACCTATTTGAATCTCTTTGGCTGCAGCCACAGCTCTGGGAGACAGAAGCAGAAGGCTGCAAAGGTATATGGAAGACTATTATATCAGTCCATCCTTGACCTATGAATCCTGTTGCAGTTTTTAAGTAGGCAAATGCAACTAAAGCACCTTGAGCTTTTGCACAAGTAGACAAAGTTAACCCAGTTGTGAAACATATACTTAGTTCTAGGAAACATTTGAAATACTTGAGAATATACTTCATTGAAAGCTATGAAAGAAAAATACAAAACCAAAAAAAAAAAAAAAAAAAAAGAAAGCACTCACACAAGGTTTTGGAGGCCACGAGGAAATGTTCTCCAATGAATTTATGACTGGAGAAATGATAGTAAGAAAAGAATAAGGAAAGAGTCAGTATTCAGTACAGAGGCAAGTTACCAGAGGGGTCCAACAGAGAAATGTTCCTAAGAACTGTAATCACCATATGCATAAATGAATGGGAAAGTGAAACTTACAAAAACAGATTGGTAATAGTAGTTATCACATGATGGAAAGAAATCTGAAGTTATTAAGAGTTGCTTAGAAGTTTTGTAACAAAAAGTAACGTGGTAAAATAGATTAAATAATGTGGTGCTAAAATACAAATAAAGAACTGTCAACAGTTTACAGGCTGGTTTGGCCCAGTTCCATTACTCGTGGGGCGGGGGGGGGGGGGGGGGGACACAGAACCACACCCTGGGAAAGGGAAAGGGAAAAAGGGGAAAAGACTAGGAAGATGGGCCTAAAAGCAAAGCAGCGGCAATGATCTGTGGAGGAAACAAACTATTTTACTAAATAAGATATAAGAATGCAAGATAACAACATAATATAATGTAATACAATTGATGTTAATATATCAAATAAAATGAGTGTCCAAAAGCCAAAGGCCTTACTCTTATGCTGAAAGTGATATGACTAGCTTGGCGGAAGAGAGGGATGTCTCATGATCTGCTGTTTTATCATTCCCTCTGAGTGGAAAACAGAAACAGAACGATGCAAATTCCTCTAGAGTATGTAGTACTTCTTCTCTTCTGAGAACCAGGTACTCAGGAATATTGGCAGTCCATGGAACTGGAGCATTAATTCTTCAACCCCCAGTGCACTGCATGACATGTTATGACATGGAACACTGAAAACAAAAGATCACAAAACCATTACTGAAACAAAGGAAAAAAATATCCACTAAATTAAATGTTATTGGAAGAAAAAAATGGATATGACACCAAGCTGGCAGGCAGTGTTGATATGCTTGGGGGAAGGAAAGCCCTACTGAGGGATCTGGACAGGCTGGATTGCTGGGCTGAGGCCAGTGAGATGAACTTCAACAAGACCAAGTGCTGGGTCCTGCACTCTGGCCACAACAACCCCAGGCAGCACTACAGGTCTGGGGAAGAGTGGCTGGAAGACTGTGTAGGGGAAACAGACCCTGGGGGAGTTGGTCAGTGCTTAGCTGAATATGAGGCAGCAGTGTGCCCAGTTGGCCAAGAAGGCCAATGGTATCCTGGCTTCTATCAGAAATAGCATTGCCAACAGAAGCAGGGAAATTATCATCCTTCTGCACTCAGCCCTGGTGAGGCTGCATCTCAAGTGCCATGTTCATTTTAGTACCCCTAACAAGAAGAAAGGCATTGGGGCCATGCAGCAAGTTCAGAAAAGGGTGACAAACCCAGTGAGGAGTCTGGCGCACAAGCCTTATGAGGAGTTTGGATTGTTTTCTCTGGAGAACAGGAGGCTCTCTACAACTACCTGAAGGGATGTTGTGGTGAGGTACCCTTCTCCCATGTAACTAGCAATAGGACTAGAGGGAACAGCCTGGAGTTGTGCCAGGGGAGATTCAGGTTGGACATTAGGAAATAATTCCTTCCAGTTCTCTCCAAGAGAGTGATCAGGCAGTGGAAAAAGCTGCCTAGTGATCTGGTTGAGTCACCATTCCTAGAGATGTTCAAGAAATTTTAGATGTTGTAATGACAGACAGGGTTTAGTGGGAAATATTGGTGATGAGTGGATGGTTGGACTGGTTGATCTTAGGAATGTTTTCCAACCTTGGCAATTCTATTATTCTATGATTTCCAAATAGTGGAATACACTGTAAAATGCTGAATAGAATTAAAAGGATGAGAACAATGTAACAGCCATTGGGAAAGGAATAGCAATTGAAACAAGTAGGCTATGGTGCATAAGCCCTTTGTGACACCACAGTTTCAGCAATGTGCACTGCTTTGATATACCTATCTCAGAAAAGGTAAAACAGAATATAGAACAAGAAGGACAAGAAAGTTTATCAGGAGTATATAATGGTTTCTGTGGAAAGACAAACTAAAAGGCTTTTCAGTCTAGGAAAGATATGGCTAGTGCAAATGACTAGAGGGAATGGCTTGAAATTGCAAAAGAGGAGTTCCAGGATGTTAGGAAAAATTTACTCTCTGGAAGAGTAGTTAGGCACTGGAACAGGCTGTCCAGAGAGGTGGTTGAGTCACTGTCTCTGGGTTGTTCAAGAAATGTTTAGATGTTGTACTAAGGGACATGATAGAGGGGAAATATTGATGACAGGTGAACGGTTGGACAGGTTGATCTTGGAGGTCGTTTCCAGCTTTGGTGATTCTATTGTTCTGCAATCCTGTGGCTAAGAATATGACAGCAATTTTTAAAACCATTAAGGAAATGAAGAAAATAAACAGGTATAGCTAAAAATAGAATTTATTTTTTTTTAAGAAAAGTTATTTAAATTGTAGTACACACCAAAATAATTTAATTAATAGAAGAGTAATCGTGAGTAAAAAAATAAAAATAAATAAATATTATAAGAACCCTGCGAATACCTGAGTCAGTCAAGAAAATGGGCAGAAGTTCTCCAAACTGCAAACAGAAATGCCAGTGGAGAATGCCACAGAAGACGATGGTGCAGCCCATGGAGGACATGATGTAATAGCACTAGTGTGAGGAGAGAGGAGTGGCAGAGAGCAGCCATTACAGACTGACTCTAACCCCACTCTCCATGCAGTATGCAGGACTAGGAGGCAGGAGTTGGGAACTCAAGTGTGAAGTTGAGGCTGAGAACAAGGTAGGGAAGGTATTTTGTTTTTTGTTTTTGTTTCTCATCCAACTATATTTTAATCAGTGGTAAATTAAATGATTTTTCCTAAGTTGACTGATTTGCCTGTTACAGTAATTTGATAGTGATCTCCATATCTTTTCGATCTTATTTTTCCCCTTCCCCTCCACTGCCTCATTGAGGAGAGCGTAGAGTATGAGGCTGGGTGGACATCTAGTGGCCAACAAATCTCAGCCCAACAGAAGGTTCTGTCAAGTTTTTCTAAAAAAAAAAAAAAAAAAAAAAAAAAAAAAAAAAAAAAAAAAAAAAAAAAATTGTCTTTAAAAAAAAAAAAAAAGTAAACTTGCAGAAACTGAATAGTTAAATAGTTATAAGAATTGAAAGATCCATATGAATTTCCTGGTTTCCTTTTTATCTTTAATTAACCTCTATATGCCACATAAGAGAAGAATGGCAAAACTGTCTAATTGAAAATCTAGTGTGATTCACTGAACCAATTATTAGGTCAATTACCTCAGCCCCACAATACAGAAACTGCAAAACTGGCTATGAAGTTTTATGCAATATGAACTTACAAATATATCTACTCAAATTTCTGGTGTTTGAGGATGGTTCAAAAAGGAAATACCAGCAATGCATTCAGAACTGACTGAAGACTAGGTGACAAAAGACGACAGTCATACATTAAACTGGTGTAAAGGCTGTGTTACATCATTGGATTAGTCTTACTCAAGGGGGAGACATCCTGCCTCAGGCTCTTGTTTTTAAGTGAAGGCATTTCCCTTCACTTGCCTGTTTTTCTGCATGGCATGAACAAATAAGAACCACACAAGGAAATGCTACGCTACCAGATTCAGCTTGTCCAGAGAGATAAGATGGAATTGAGAGTCCAGATTGTGGAGGAAACTGAGCTACTGTTTAGAAAATCATCTAAGTGAAATACAATGAAATTCTCTTTCTTTTAGTAAAAAGCATAAAGCTCCTGACATTCATGCATAACTTCAATAACTCATCCACAACTACTTCAAAGAAAGGGGAAAATAAATCAGTAAGGAAATAGATTTCAATGTCAAGCACTAAAGGGATAATTATAAACAATAACGAGGACTTTTTTAATTATGAAAAATACCATGACAGTATGCTTTTAAATTATATATAATGGAAAACAAGGTGAGTCACATAATCATACACCTTTTGACACATAATGATCATCAGCAATCTTCATCCTGCCCCCATGTCAAGAATGCATAAAGGGGGCAGGCTCTCTGAAGTATATGAACATGAATCTAATCTAGTACTCTGAAAACCCTTATGCACTCACCCATAAGAACTGCATTTTTGAAACGAGTCAACTTATTGTAGAACAAGTGCTGGTTAAGATACTATAAAATATTCACTGAATATCTCTTAATATATTTAAGCAACTAGCATAACATATCAAAAATCTCACAGATAGACCACTTCTGATAAAACTTAAAATGCCTACTAAATTTGTGGAATTTAACTTGATAGAACTGGTGCACAATGTGCTTTTGCAACCAGTTAGACACCCTGTAAATACAGTGGAAATATAATTAACTGTGTCAGAAGCCAGAGCATTAGCTGTGGATTTTTCTGTTTGTCTGTCTTTATAACTAAAACCCGGCATATACTTTAATAAACACTAATGAGACATTTGCTGTCAGCAAAAAACATGAATTCTATGATATATATGAGAATTTATAATCTGACTTGTTTTTTCCATTCTGCTTATATTATTCTGATGAATGTATAGTGTACCCCCAAGATCCTGGTCTAAAAATTGAAATTTGCCTTCACAATTTGAATTTAAAATTCAAAATGCTGATATCTACAGCACAAGCTGGGAACACACAAGTTTGGCAATGCAACAGACACTTAAACATTTCTGTCTCCTTTTTTTTAGTTTGGCCCAGAGTGAGAATGTTTCAGACTCCAAAGCAAATATATGAAATAAATGACAACACTTCTTTGCAATACGCACAGGAAATTGGTAGAATATAACTGGAGACAAAATAGACCTCAGTTGCTTTGCATTTGTCAGGCACATGGTTTATTATGTAAAATTAGCAGAATAATGCACTTTATTTTTTTGGGATGCAAGCCAACTCACACTGGCTGGAGGGGAAGATATTTTCACCTTTTTCTCTTTCCTGATATCTTAGCTTAAAATGACTGACATTTTTATAGATAAATGCCTCAAGAAAAGACAATCAGCTATATTTTACCACCACCTTTCCACCTGATAAGGACTAAAAAAAGCTCTGATTTGCCCTTTAAAGGAACCACTTGGTGATTTCACCCACTTTGGATGAGGCCATGCGTTATCTCAGTCCAACAATGAATGGAGATCCTATAAGCCGTGTGGATGTGACGGTCATAACCTAATATTGCTATCTGCTTAGAAGTTATAATTATTGTCTGCTCTAATGGAGAGAGAGAGATATTAACTTAATGATAACTTAAATTGCAGGTATTTTCTTTCTTTTTCTTTTCCTGCTCCAGCACACATGTTAAAAGGTAAAGTAAATCTCCTGTACTAGATATAGCTGTGAGAAATTAGCATAGATGCTAAATAAAGTTATTTATCTAGGTACAAAACATGGCAAAACATGAAAAAAAAAAAAAAAAAAAAAAAAAAAAAGGTTGAAACGAAGGACAAAAAAACATCTTACAAAATTCTTAAATCGCTTTAAAAGAACATTACTAGGGGCAGTTATTAATGAATTTAGAACCTTATTAATGTCAGCATCTGAGAAACCAATTTTAAGGAAAAGAAACTGTCAATACAGAGAGAAACATTAAGCAAAAAGATGTTATGAGGTGAAAGTCAAGGAATTCTGGTAAACTCTGCTTCTAAAATGAAATCACACCTGTACCTGCTAACTGAACTGTACCTTAACTAGATTTTCAGAGTTGGGTCAGAAATATAGGATTTTGCGATATAAGATAGATTACTGCTGGTAAGGAAGTTATGTTCAGAGAACCAGATGGATCCAAAAGCTTATGGAGACTTCACAACATGTTCATGAGATCAGTGGTACAAACAACAGTGAGCAGTCTCTCCACAAATGAGAAAAGGTCTTTATCAAAAGAAAAATATGACCCCTTTTTATGAACTTCAACTTCTGGAACTTGAAAAATGAAATTGACAAAAGATTTTCCTAGAAAGGGTCACATCAACGTTGTCATCTTGTTAAAGTCTAACTTCATTTTTTATCTTCTCCCTTTCTGGAAGCCCACTTTACAGACATTGTCTTAGCCTGTCTTCCATCCACCTTCCTCCACCTGCTCTTTACTCAGAACTGTAAAACTCCAAACACAGCAATCAAACTGAAAAATGAGTCAAATTTGCTTCGTGTATTGTACTCACATGTGTAAAAAAAAATTATGCCGATTCAGTTCTCATTATGTATTAATGTCAATGGGTGCAATTTTAAATTCTCCATTTTTCTTTTTTTCTTTTCTTTCATGATTTTTCTTTCTTTCTTTTTCCTATGAATGTCATAGAAGACTTTTTTGATGTTTTGTTCAGTTTGGTTTTTTTGTTGTTGTTTGTTTGTTTTTTTTTTCCTTCTACATCTTACAAAATGATCTAAGCAAATAAAAGATAATAATTTCCCACTCTGTTTCTATTTAGAGAAATCAATCTGGCACAGTATTTTGGCAATTATTTCCATCTTTTGGATAGGAATAATATAAAGTACATGCAGTATTCCAACCATACATAATTGCCAGAATTATCAGGCTTTGTTCAAGAGTAGAACCATGCAGATTAGTGATGGGAACAAATTATTTAAAACCAGTTTATGTTTTTGTTTGATTTTATTGTCACTATTTTATAAATGCTAACATAACTTTTAACAGTGTCTAAATAATTTAGGATCATAAATCCTACTTTCAAAATCACTTTAAGGTGAGTCCTACAGGTTGATTTAAGAACTGAAACAAGAATTTATCTCAGTGTGTATCTACCAAAAAAAATTATCATGAAAGTAAGATAAACGTACATTTAGCTATCTTATGTGAGTATTTGAGGTATTAACTAAATAATGGAAAACATAATAATTATTCAGGAATTAAATCTAAAAGATAATGCCATTTATTTGGATGTTGTATGTATCCTGTTTATTTTTTTTTCTTATTTTAGGGACTGTCTTACTCTGGCGGACATCATCTTAATACCTCCCAAAATGGTCAGCTGCAATGATTATTAGAATCCTGAGCTTTTTTATAGTCCTACAGCATACAGATCCTGTTCAGACTTCTGCAAAATCACTGGCCACGAGGATTTTGTATGAACATGCATTCACAAATATGCATTAATGTTTGCAATTGCTTTTTTTTTTTTTTTTTTTTTTGTATTTGAACTATGTAATTGGGACTGAAGGTCCTTTTCTATATTCTCTGTAACATTTACCATTTTCCGGCTTTTATCCTGCTTATTTTTCTTCTTCATTTCCTTCCCAAGATTAAAAACCCAATACTCTTTCCTCTTCCATTTCTCTAAAGTGTTTTTCAACTCCCTTAACACACTTCTCTTCATAATCATTTCCTTCATCTTTCACTGAAAACTTTCACCTTTTGCAGTATCCTTCTTGAAATGAGAACTGTACTGCTAGAAAATTTGAATTATTTTTTTAGTTAAGGGGTCTACTGCCGGTAGCCTGCATTGGTAGTATACTGTCTGTACCATCAACTTTCTGGTATTTAGAAGTTTCCATAGAAAAGAACTGAGCAGGAAGTGAACATCTTCCCTGTGATGTTCCTTCTCAATTGCTTCAATCTCTGAAGTTTCTTGTATTCTTTCAAAATGTCTATGCAGTTATTATGGGCTGGGCTTCATGCTATCTCATTACTTATACCCCTGTACATGTGCTTACAGCATCACTCCCCTGTATGTAATCTTGAAGTACTGCACAGACAACACAGACTGTTGCTTCAATCCCACTTTTTATTTCTTTCTTTTGACACAACAGTGTAACACCCATTATGTGAAGTTGGTTCTCACTTTAAAAAATATTTAATTTCTGTAATGGTCTTTTTTTTTTTTTTTTTTTTTTTTTTTCTTTCTAGCCCCTCTAAAATGTTTTTTTGAGAATGTAATTAAATTATACAGACATTTTTCTTATTATTATACTTCAGTGCAATGTCCAACCATTATGGGAGAATTAGTTTATTTCTGTAAGGAAAAACCAAACCAAAACCAAAACAAACAAACAAAAACAAACAAACCCATAACTGTAACTTAGCCACTGAGTATTTTAATTGCTGGATTTGACATGCAGGAGTGTAAGTGATGAGGCTGAGGGTAGGGGACAAGTCAAAGAATTTATTTTAATTTCAAATTTGCCTATGATCCCCAACAAAAAGAACAACAAAAAGATGAGTAGAGAATTCTTACAAACAAACAGAACTCCATCCCATGACTTTTCTTCAGTATTAACTTCTCATGCAGTCAGTGCAGTCAGTTACATGTTTAATATAAATATTGCTTCAGGATTTCAGAGCAGATAAGGCTGGCATTGGAGAACAATGCAGTAGGGAAGATCACAGGTATCCCAGAGACATTTTAATTTGTGAATAATGATGATGATAATTAATAATTATTCTGTGCCATTGGAGAATTCTACTAATTGGTAATCTCCTGCTTTAATAGTCCTAATATTTTATTTCTGCTTATTGCTAACTATGAGGTAGAATGTTAATGGAAATGTGGATGAATTATTTTTTAATAATTATGACTGTAATCACATGAAATCTTATATAGCTAACCTTTAATTACAATACTAGATGATGTAGAAAACTGGTTGCAGTCAAAAACAGAAGTTGGAGTGGGAAATTATTTTCCAGTACAAACATACTTCTTCTAGCATATAAAAGAAGTTTCCTATAGAGCAAGAACAAAATGATTTGGTAGATGGTGGGTTAATGCAAAGTGTAAGTTGCATGATGCATGAAGATAAACAAAAGAGATAAGAAATAAATGCATATAGATTTACACAAGAGCACAATCCACTGATTCAGTACCCAGAAAATTTTACAGAGTGATTCAAATAACAGCAGTGAAATCAAATTTATGCATTTGAAAACTTTGCACATGTAATTTGCTAACTCAATACCTACTCAATTTCATTTAGGATCAGAGTTTCAAAAAGATACTTTTTTTATCATTTTTCAGGATGTGAAAGACGTGTCTATTCCATGTCTTCTGTCTTATCTGCTTTAGGACTGGCATTGTTCATCCCAAGTATCCCAGGATACTTTCAGGGATATAAATATTGTCATCATCGTGTTTAAATATCAAATCAAAGTCATGTATGTTTATTTCTCTATCCACTTTATCTCATTTCTAAAGCAGCTACAGTTTCATTCCCATAGAAGATTGCTTAGAAATTGTTTTGTTTTGCTTTGTTTTTAATTATTATTATCATTATTATTATTTCCTTAGGAAATTGTAATGTACATTGCAAGTCTCTTGTATATAAATGCCATGACAAGAAGATTTTGGTGGCTGTACTTATTAAAAGTGGTTTGGCAACTATAAAATACTTGGTAGAAACTCACTGTGTTATGCTTCTGAAACACTCAGGAATCTTAGCCAGTCCTTACTGCAACACATGGCTTGCTTGCCGTGATGTTGTCTGTGGAAGACCACTAGTTAAGTGATTAAACAGGAAGGAGTGCAAGTCAGGAGTACGAGTGACCTCATAATTGAAATTTTGAGCATTAGGTAAAACTGAATGGATGGAAATTTTAAAAACAGTGGAAACTTCACAAAGAAACAATTTATGTAACCCATTTAAAACATGTAAGAATTTTTTAATCTTCCTGCTTCCCTCACTCACAGTGTCTCATTTTGAGGCAGCTCTTTATTTTTATCCTGGAGATCATGCTGAAATAAACTGCCAAACATCCCTTACACCTCCATGCCATCTAATTATAGCCTGTAACACTCCAGAACGCTGACAGTGCAGAGCTATTGACTCTTGACACTCTCTAAAGCTCTTAATTATCTTTTCACACAAGCCCCTTTCAGACCTGTCAACGTCTTTGTATTGTTTATGAAAAAAGTTGCATATTAAGATTTCAGGACTTAAGCTCCTGAAGTCAAACTTGTACATAGACATGGTCCTTTAAAAGAAGAATTTTATAAATGACAGGAGGAGAGCTAAAACAATTTTTCTTGATAAACTTATCAGATATGAAGGGAGAAAAATCTGAAATTTCATGCAGTTTCCTGGTATAAACTGAGATAATTTGAGGGTTTTATTAATTTTAAGAAAGATTAAGGAGGAAAAAAAATCAACTATTAAGCAGTTATTTCCTCTTCTTACACTGTGACATTAGAACTCATACTTGGAACTTGGTCTCATTCTGGGAAGAACACATTTAAACATTTCAAGCAAGAAGTGAAAAAGAAAGTTTTATAAAGATAACTTTTGTTGCTTAGAACTCTACCAAGTACTACTGAAATCTGGAAAAAAAAAAAAAAAAAAAAAAAAAAGAAAAAGATTCCTTGTTTGAAGAATAGAATGAATTATTTGTCAGTAATACACTATGAATGATCAAAGTGATTTTAAATATAACATCTAAACTCAGTGAAAAACTAACCGTTACTGTAAAAAGAACTGCTTTCAAGGGAGATTCAGGTTGGACGTCAGGAAATACTTAGTCTCTGAGAGAGTGGTCAGGCACTGGAATGGACTGCCCAAGGAGGTGGTAGTGTCACCATCCCTGGAGGTGTTCAAGAAACATTTATCTGTTGTACTGATGGACATGGGTTAGTGGGAAATACTGGTGATGGGTGGATGGTCGGACTGATTGATCTTGCAGGTCTTTTCCAACCTTGGTGATTTTATGATTGATTCTATGAATAGGTGCACAGAAAATAGATTTTGCAAAATTTCAAATTATTTAAAATAAAATAATAATAAGAAGAAGATTTAATCTCATTCATGTGACTCAAGATGAATATGTAAAACTGACTTAAAGTTTGTGTTGCTAAAGTTTTGTAGAACTTTATATTGAAGACATGCACATCACAGATATTAAGTCATATGCTTACTAAGTTGCCAAGTTAAACTGGTAATGACAAGTATTAATACGAACATCAAATATAACTCTAGAACATTTAATATCTGTTGTTTGTTCTTCTAGTTATTTTGCAAAAATTCAACTACCTCCTTGGCATTTTCCAAGTAACAAATCTAAGAATCCTAAACAATCATATTTTCATATATATATATTCCAAAAGAATGTGAGCACTAATGGTAAAAACAAAAATTTAATCCGGAGTTTTTAAAAAATACAAACATATTTCAGGTAAGACAAACTAGATTCTGTTAAGTGTAAATGAACAAGCTTGCTATTGCAAATAGGCCTTTGTTTAGAAGATGAGGTCTATCATATCACATGCAGCTTTCCTTTATCACGAGATTTATTAATCATTCTAATTGTGTATGTGCACTGTATTGTTTGATGACTGCAAATACAGCTTTTAAAAGTTGACACTGAGGAGACTAACAGTAATAGAAGCTGCATATTTTACATGCAGGAGGTGTCTGGACAAGGTTATCCTGTGGTGGTGATGTACCTAACTTGAAGAGAATCAGTGGGTCAAGGTCATTAAGATTTTGCTAAGTGACACCAAGTAGTGTCCTGAATAAGAAGAATGACTAGCTAAAACGATGTTTGCTTTTTAATACAGGCTTAAATTCTACACATGTCAAGATAATAATGAAGTGCCTCTGGAAAGGAAGCTACATGAAACTGAACAAAGCTCTTATCTTCCAATTATAATTCCTAGAAAGTAGGAAACCGGTGAAAAATAAATGCAAATATTTATTAGCAAAATACTTCTCCACATATTCACGCTCCTCACTTTATTTGAATTAAAGATGAATCAACAAGATAGATAAGGATATAAGAACAAATCATTGGATTGCTCTGATAATACTGAATCTGATACCCACTGCATCATCAGTAACTATAATTTCTGCTTTTAAATCTCTTTAACTGTGTTTTCATTTCATAACAGTGTAATCACATGTACTCTAGAAAATTTATTCCATCTCTTCTCACAGTTGCCTCATTCTTGATCCTGAGCTCTCACAGAAGCTTTCTTTTTTTCCAGCCTTCTTTTACTTTACATTTTCTGCAATCGCTTCTTTAACTGCTTTGGTGTCTCAGGAGGCTGCTCTTCTTACTCCTCTAATGATTGCTCTTTTGCAGTGCTTCTGAGCTTTACTCTACTGCTCTGCTGATCTTTCCCCTTTAATGCCACTACTGTGGCTTTTCCTTTTCCTCTACCATCAGTGATTGCCTGAAAGTGTATGCTAGCACACTACTGAACTATAAGATTTGCTTTATCTAGTTTACCAACTAGTGAGAGACATTTTGTTAATCAGAAGACCAGATTTTCTGGATGTTTCAGATTATAAAAACCAAAAACCTACACAGAGCATGAATGTATGTATTATATGGAATAGTTATGCACACTCTTTCTCCAAACTTTTATCTTATCCATCTAAATTGCTTACTTTCTAAAGAAAATCCAGAAACTAAGATGGTAAGAAGGGGTGGAAAAAGCTTTAGCCAGCATACCAAAAGGAGAGATTTTCTGTCTTAAAGTTCATTGTAATGTAATTATATGATTCCTAGAGATCCTTAAGATTAAATTTCAAGATGTCTGTTATTTGCATTCAAGGTGGCAAAGAACTAAAGTTCTCAAATTTGATTTATGGTTTGCCAATCATCCACTGGAGTCTATATATCATAATTCTATTGTAAGTAAAAAACACAAAATTAAGTATCATAAACATATATTTTAGAGGGTTATACACAATTCATAAATATATTCTGTGGGTCAAGCTTTAAACATTCTATTTAATTATTTTTCTTCAGTAATTGTCCCATAAATTCTTCTCAATTGTGAACCTTAGGGGAAAATAAATAAATAAATAAATAAATAAATAAATAAATAAAAATAATTTAATTTTTTTTTTTTTTTTTCTCTTTTCCAGTATTTTGAGAAGACATCCAAGATGTCTTTCCTCCATAATTAAATTATCCTCTTTTTACTTTTCCTTACTCGGTAAGTCTCTCTAATCCTATTCGTAGAATAAGCTGAAAGAGCAGTTAGTGACTATGTTCTTCCTTTTTGAGAGAGAAGTATATTGCATTTAAGGTTATTCTGTTTCTCAGTAGCCCAAATTAGAGCTCTCAGTCTTTTCGTAAAAGAATAAAATGTTCAACTCAACAGCATTTCACATAAAATTTGTTGATTTTGTTGTAGTGGTAATTTCAAAACAAAAAGCTAGAATGCAATAACTGTTCCCTAAACCTGAAATACTCGGTAGTGTATTTTAGCTATTTTAGCAAGTTTCTTACTATGCAATTAATAAAATGAAGGCAGAGTACATAATTTTTCATAAATATTTCTAATGTTAGTTCTTGAAGAGAAATACAGACTAAGGGACATAAATCCTATCCAGTACTGTATGGAAGAAAGAAGATAGAGAAAAAAATAAATAAGGGATTAGTACTGTCTGTGCATCTGTGCAAGAACTGTGCAAGTTAGAAGGCAGAATTATACTAGAGCAACATGAAATCTGGCTTTACTCCACATTCTGCACAAAATTTGAAACATTGTTTCTTACTAATTTCTAAGAATAAGATAATCTCAATAGTACCGAAAAAATAAATGGAAACAAAAAAAGGATCACCTCGTCATTATATTCACTGAGATATAATCAAGGCCACCACGACGAAACACTGGACTTCCCTATGCTTTCCTTCAGTGTGGAACATGCTCACTCTCATTTTCCTGGCTTCTTAACTCTTTCCTCTACAACTGCAAACCATCTGGAGCAGAATGAGAAACACTGTACTTTTCTATCAATCTTAAAACTTCAATTTTATGTGTTTCTTAGGAGGTATTCAGCTTTTTTGTAGTTTGGACCACACTCACACACTGTCCTTTTCTTACTGTCCGCTACTACCTGTAGCCTACCTGGTAGCCTACTGACCTGTTCAAGCTTTGAAAAATAAATAAATTAATGAATAAATATATTTCTTAAGGCTGGCAAATAGATGACAAACTCATGATAAGGTTTAAAAGATATGAAAGAAGGAAAGGTTGAATTCAGAATGATCTATGTGACACAAACACACAGAAAAAATAGAGAAGTTCAATTAATTTAACTTCACTACAAACAGATGTCACCCAATTAAGTTTTGTTTTTCCTCAGTAAGAAAAATTCTCTTACTTAAATATATATATATATATATATATATATATATGCAAAGGGAATAAAATGAAGTGAAAACTATAAGCTAAACCTGCTACAGTTATAAGCATTTTTTTAAAATGTAGGTAATTAAACTGTATAATATTTTATGTTCTTTGTCAGTTGACATCTTTATATTAATTCTTGATGCTTCTTCTAAAAGCCATGCTTTGGTCCAACAGGAAATTACAAACTTGAAGCAGATACCACTTGAGAAAATTCTGCTTTTTATCATAGTGGCATTTCTAGCCCTGAAATCTATTATTTGATTTGCCATGTACTTCCCCTAACTATATTGCACTTCTGTATATGGGACAGCTGAACAATGTGTTATAATAAAAGACAGTATTAGCTATGTATTAGATCTATTACATAACTTTCAATATAATCATGAGGAGAAGGAAAGGAGCTAGCAAGTCTCAAGAACCTCATGAAGAACAAATGCTATGATATTAGATGTTACTGGTGTACAACTGGATTTCAGTAAGGGCTTTGACAATGACCCTCACTGGCACAAACTTCAGGTTTTGCTTAAATGCCGTGAAGTACTTTTTAGTCTCAGGTGACTGCACATTCTCCTAGTTTGCCCAGAGTATGTGCAGTTTTCTCCTCAGAGATCAAAAACCACCTAGACATGGTCCTAAACAAGCTACCCAAGGTATTCCTGCTTGAACTGAACCAAATGACTTACAGAGGTGCCTTCCAACCTGTGAATTGTCCTCACAAAGTAAACATCACAATTCTGTTATTATTTATATGAGTAGTATGGATGTGCAGCAATGTTTAGGAGAAATGACAGAGATCGTGGAGATGTATTTAGGCCATCTCATGCTCTGCATGGTTAATATTCAGAAGCTTCTGATCCTCAGTATTTTCTGCATCTATCCCCGTATATAGGAAACAAAGGATGCATGAAAATTTAGGTTTCCCAAACCAAGATTTTATTTATTTATTTATTTATTATTTACCATTGATATTACAGGCCTATTTTTAAATAAATTTAAATCTGGATCATTTAAAATATATCTTCTCTCTCTTTCTTTGGTATTCTCTCATGAACAGTCTCCTTCTATGCTTCTCTGTATTGCAGTGAATTTATTTTCCTTGCCCGACATTCTTCCTTTGATTCCTTTATGCACTCAAAACAGCCCAACAAAAACAAATAAAGATGAATTCTAAAAGAAATAAGATGAAGGCCAGACTCTAAGCAGGGCCTTGCTTTGCGGTTTAATGTATTTATGTAGAGGATAATTGTCTACTTCTTCTGGAGTCTGTTTCTTTTATGTTATATTTAAATTAATTACATATGGAAATGTTTGTACCCTGAGACACAATTGTGATTTTCCTAGAGTAAAGCTTAATAAAAAACTCAAGCTTTACTAGTACAGACATGAGGACAAATTATTGCAGCTTTTCCTCATTTTTTTACTTCCAATATTGGCCACAGACCATTCAGTGTTGATCAGAACATAAATGCCAAGATTCAAAAATGTAAATTTTAATCATTCATGTAAACACTGAAATATACAAAAGTGGAAAGCAAGTATTCATGTTCTTGCTTACTTACGTAAATGAATGGCAGCATTATTTTGAACATTGCACTGAATTTTTTTTTGCTTTTCATTCTCTAAGAATGTATTTTATCTAAACTTTAAATAAGGATCTACCACATTCATTGCTAAAGTTACATTGGGATATAATTAAAAAATAATAGTAATATAAATAAAAATAGCTAAAGCAAATCACAGACAATGAAAACTGGAATTTGTGAAGAAGGTCCAAATGGAAAAGTTTTCATAAACCCAGCTTTTCCTCTCTGGAGAAAACTGTTAATTTAATAAAAGTCTCCATAAAATAGTTAGCATTTTTAACTATTCTCCTTCTTCAAATGAACAACAACATTACAGGGTACAGAAATAAATTTCTAAAAATAAGAAGATAGATAAGATTTTTTAGTAAACATAGAACACAGGTTAACACATGTATTTGGTGGTAATATCTAATGCTTAGCACTGTATCTATAGTCTTGGAAAATCAGATGGAGGATTTCTGTTAAATACTTTTGGCAGTAGTTTTTTTAAGTCACTGATATGTCACATCTTAAAAAGAGATATAGTTATTTTGTCTCTCTTAAAACAGAACATCGTGGAAATAATCCAACAAAGACTACCCCTGGTAGGAATTTTATCTGTGTACAAAAAGCTTTCACTGCACTTAAACTTCCACTTAGCTTTCAGGAGTGACTACAAGCACAGTGAAGCAGTGTGACCTGCTTTGTGTAAGCATGACAAATATTTGAGCATGTGAGTGCACATATATGATTTTGCAAGATTTTAATTCTCCCGATTTTTACCTTATAAATCACAATTAACAGGAAAATGAATTCACCATGTTTTCTACAGATAACTGTTTTCAGTCTTTTAATTAGATAACGACACTGCCTTGGTGTGCCCTAGATAGTGAAATAAAGACCAAAGTAGGATTTTTGTTATTGCTTAAAATGGAATAAGCAAGAATTCCAAGCTTAGGTATATTAGCAAAAAGTGAAATTAAAGGATAGTCTTACATATAGTAACTGTTCTCAAGGAGACTTCATGCTCGTGGCATGTAAGCAAGTGAAGACCACTGCCTTCCCTTGAGCAGCTTCTTTTCTGTCAACATATATGCCTATGTTTTTTTACAGGAAAACTCTGAGAAACTGAGCTAGAAAGTGTGTTAACTGTAAGATATGCTCATTATTGTATTATTCCCTTGTATGTTCTGGTATTTTCTGTTCTGCTAATTCTTAACAGAAAACAGATATTTGTCATTTCGTTCTTGTTACTCTGCCTCAAATTTAATGTTTAATTAAATTCTGTGGTAGTTTATCAAAATAAAATCTTCAGAGGCTCTAGAGCAATCAAGGTAAGATACTCTGAGAATCCTAAAATTAGTTTAAGATATAAGTTATAGACTCTCATTTTCCAAAAGAGATCTCAAATTTTGAAAGAATCACTGGTTCACCAGAAAGTACCTCTGGGGATCATCTAGTGCAGCCTCCTTCTAAACCATGTTTCATACAGTGAGTTACACAGGAAAGCATCCAGATTGGTCTTCAGTACCTCCAGAGGAGAAGACTCCACACATCTTTGGGTTTCCTGTTCCAGTGCTCCGTCACTCTCTTTGTAAATAACCTGTAAATAAGTTCTTCCTCATGATTACTATGCAGTAGTTTTTGCCCATTGTCCTTTGTCCTGTTGCTGCACACTGCTGAAAAGAATCCGTACTCATCCATTTGATTTCAACAGTTTGCACTTTTATAAAGTGTGATGAGATCTACTCTCAGACTTCTCCAAGCTGAAAAGTCTGAGGTATCACAGCCTTTCCTCATACATGAGATGCTCCATGCCCTTCACTATCTTCAACACCCTCAATTGGACTCTCTCGAGTTTTCTTGTGTCTTTTTTGAACTGGGAAGCTCAGAACTGAACATAGTACTCCAAATGTGGCCTCACCAGCACAGAGTAGAGGAGGGGGATCACCTCCCTCAGCCTTTTGGCCACACTCTTTTTTTATGCACCCCAGGGTATCATTGGCCTTCTTGGCCACAAAGGCACACTGTTGGCTCATGGCCAATCTGTTGTTCACCACAACATCAAGGTCTTCTGCAGAGCTTCTATCCAGCAGGTCAGTCCCTAACCTATACTGATGCATGTGTTTATCCCTCTCCAGGTGCAGGAACCTCACCTTGCAACTCTCCAGTCTGTCTCACTTCCCAGGGAGGTGGTGGAGTGTCCTTCTCTGGAGATATTCAAGACCCGTCTGGACGCCTACCTGTGCAACGTGGTGTAGGGAGCCTGCTTTGCAGGGGGGTTGGACTCGATGATCTCTAGAGGTCCCTTCCAACCCCTACAATTCTGTGATTCTGTGACAGTACAGCCTTTTACTGTGGCTGTTATTCCTCCCAGCTTTGTACCATCAGCACGTTTTCTGAGGGTGGACTCTGTCCTCTCACTGATGAAAATGCTGAACAAGACCAGGATCCTGGGAGACACAGGCCTCCAACTAAATTCTTCACTAATATTTTGAATATTCTTAACAAAATGCTCTTGACAAAGTAAATACAATGAATTGGAAGACAGGCTGTTAAGAATGCCATGCATAGTTACTATTAGTAGCTACAATTCATGTCAACTTTTGATACCATGGCCCACTAAAACCAAATTAAAAATCTCTCTAAATAAATCACTTCTTAACAAATCTCCACAAATAGGCCAATTTTAAGAGACTGAAACCACTCTGATTAAGCATAAACTATTCATTTCCCCTGAATACTGTATTAAGTTCAAATAAGCAATATTGTATGGTCAGTTTCACAAAGTGTATTGTGCAATTATGTAGGCTTAAAAGGAGTACAAAATAACTTGGGTTTTTTTGTTGTTGTTGTTTTGTTTTTTGTTTTTTTTTTCTAGGAGTGTTCTTTTAATGGCATTTACTGAAAAGTTGTTTAATAAGATGCTGCACAATAAGAATCTATTTCATATTTTATTCCAGTTGGATATATTATGCATGAAAGTGCATGAAGATATTTTGTGGGGCAATTTTAGGACAGTCAAAATTCCTTTTTGAAATACTTTTCTCATAATATTAAGATTGGTTATCTCAGCTGAGTCTTCCACCCAAACACCATCTCATCTACAGTTTCTAAGGCCCTGTGGCATTTAAAAGACACAAAAAGAAGCACAAACTACTGTTAATTGTACTACTTTCACCATTTGTGCTAACTGGATTCACACTTTCACTCTGAGTAAACTACTGCTTTTTTTCAAAACCCAAGGCCTGTAGTATGAATTAAATAGGTCCAGAAACTGCTGATCCATAATTAGAACATACAATTGGCTGACTTTTGATACAAATATTTTATTCACTTACTCCTAATTAACTGCTTAAGTCAACTGTTTTGCCTCTCGTGTATTATGTAGTCATTAAAGCTAATTTTACATAGTATTATTGTATGTATATTCAAATTCAGAACTTTGAATTTAAATAGCAACATCTGGATTCATATTCATAAATTCCACTGCTTGTGAATTTATTTGACCATGACATTTGGCAGAGGAAACTTACATATTTTAATATCACAGTTTGTAACTCAACCAAAGCCCCTTCCTGCCACTACAAGTCAAGATTTTAAGTCTTGGGATCTATCAATTTGTTAAAGATTAGATATATCTACTCACATTACTGTTGTGGGTTTTTTGGGTTTAGTTGTTGTTGCTGCTGCTCGTTGTTGTGTTTTTAAATTGCTTTCAGAACTTCGGAGCACATTCTTTATGTCTTCCCAGAATTTTCAGTCCTGACAAGGATTGTTCCATGAGACTTCGGTAGGGGAAATTCAAGAAATTTCATTTGTTATCCACCCTTTGAGGTTCTGAATCTCAAAAGGCTGTGCTCAAGGCTTAGTAAAACACAGTTCAATTACCAAAAGAAATCTCTACTGTATCTCCTGTAAGTTTCTTTCTTTATTTATTATTATTATTATTATTATTATTTAATCCTATACAACAGTAGGTTTTGGTTTGGTTTGGTTTGGTTTGGTTTGGTTTGGTTTGGTTTGGTTTGGTTTGGTTTGGTTTGGTTTGGTTTGGTTTGGTTTGGTTTGGTTTTCTCTGACTTCTGGTTTGTATGTGTCCATGGAAATAATGATCTATACTGCAATGTGGGAGAGTAAAGTGTAAACACTTAGAAATCTGTTTGTTTGTCTGAATTACTTCCAGACTGTCTGACAAGCAGCAGAAGGACTTCCTTGTATTTATGATCCCATTTCCTAGTATTGTGAACATGAGTCTTGGTGGTTCCATGATTATTGCAGAAAAGGACCTTGAACAGATTGTACTGATTGTATTATGTGAAAGAAGCAATTTATTGTAACATGAGTCCTTCAAGGGTTGCTTCGGGTCTTGTTTTATTGATCAGTATATGAATGAGCATGATTTATATGAGAAGATATCTTTTTAAGGTTAACTCTCAAAGCTCATTCCATTGCTATCCTAAAGAAGATATACAAGGTCATTTTGGGTACTATGAAATTAGTTTCCAATACAAATACTATTTTGTGATGTGTTTCATTTTATTTGTGGTATTTTAGCTCCCAGTTTTGTAACAGAAGTAGAAGCAGAAAGTATGTTTGGCATCTTTGCAGACATAGCACAGACATAGCACTAAGTCATATAGCTTAAAACCTGCATCATCTCCTCATTTTAAATCAGAACATCATAAAATATGACATTGAGAAGTTAGTTGTCCCTTAAAACCAGTCTTTCATTCATTCTCAATAATATAAATATAACACTGCTGGCCAAGTGTCTTACTTCATAAAGCCACATAACTAGAAGGAAAGATGGAAAGGCATCCAGTTATATACCTGTTGGGACTTTTCTGAGGAAGGAGCCCTTTTACAGTTTTAGAAAGCTGAGAGAATACCAAAAGAGCAACAGAGCAAATCTCAGGTAAAATAAATAAATATGGGTACACTCTCGGCTGGGTAAGAAGCTGGCTGGAGGGCCGGGCTCAGAGAGTGGTGGTAAATGGAGTTAAATCCAGCTGGCGACCGGTCACGAGTGGTGTTCCCCAGGGGTCGGTGCTGGGGCCTGTCCTCTTCAATATCTTTATTGATGACCTCGATGAGGGCACTGAGTGCGCTCTCAGTAAGTTCGCAGATGACACTAAATTGGCTGGGAGTGTGGATCTGCCTGGGGGTAGCGAGGCCCTACAGAGGGATCTGGACAGGCTGGAGAGCTGGGCTGAAGCCAATGGGATGAGGTTCAATAAGACCAAATGCCGAGTCCTGCACTTCGGCCACAACAACCCCAGGCAGCGCTATAGGCTTGGGACGGAGTGGCTGGAGGACTGTGTGGAGGAAATGGACCTGGGGGTACTGATTGATGCACGGCTGAACATGAGCCGACAGTGTGCCCGGGTGGCCAAGAAGGCCAATGGCATCCTGGCTTGTATCAAGAATGGTGTGGTGAGCAGGACTAAGGAAGTCATCCTGCCCCTGTACTCGGCATTGGTGAGGCCTCACCTCAAGTACTGTGTCCAGTTTTGGGCACCTCAGCACAAGAAAGATATGGAAGTACTGGAGCAGGTCCAGAGAAGGGCAACGAGGCTTGTTAAGGGCTTGGAGAATCAGCCCTACGAGGAGAGGCTAAGGAAGCTGGGGCTGTTTAGTCTGAGGAAGAGGAGGCTGAGGGGAGACCTTATTGTCGTCTTCCAGTACCTGAAAGGTTCTTACAGTGAGAGTGGGGCAGGTCTCTTCTCACTAGTGACAAGTGACAGGACAAGGGGAAATGGCCTCAAGTTGAGCCAGGGCAAGTTCAGGTTGGATATTAGGAAGAACTTCTTTACAGAAAGGGTGGTTAGGTACTGGAATAGGCTCCCCAGGGAGGTGGTTGAATCGCCATCCCTGGATGTGTTTAAGAGCCGTTTGGATGTGGTACTCAGGGATATGATTTAGCAGAGTGTTTTTTTGTTGGTTTTTTTTGTTTGTTTTTTTTTGTTTGTTTGTTTTGGTTTTTTTTGGTTTTTTTGTTTTTTTGTTTGTTTGTTTTTTGTTTGTTTGTTTTTAGAGATGGGGTACTGGTTAGGCTGCGGTTGGACTTGATGATCTTCAAGGTCTTTTCCAACCTGGGTAATTCTATGATTCTATGATTCTATGAAATAAATAAATAAATAAATAAAAATGCTCGATGACTTTGAGAGCTTCTATGTGAGTTGGTCTTTTTGAGCCAGCATGGGAGATATCAGCACACTCCGAGATATTACCTTCAAAAATTCAAGAGAAAAATATTGTGTTCTCTTTAGATGCTTTCAACAGGGCTTTGGAAGTTTCTACCCTTTTTTTATAACTAGCAGATCTAGATACTCCACTGAAACTTTAACCAGACTAAAAGAGAAATTAAACACCGAGAAGAAAAAACAGAACATAAGTATTCCATAAAAAATTCTGCTTTCCCAGAAATTTAAATTTCTTTCCATTATGACAAAGTTACTATCTTGGCCTTCTTTGGTAGGAAGGAAGTGGTTTACAGTACCTGTCAGTAAGTTCCACCCCTTCTGGGGCTTCAAAGAAATAAACAGAATGTAACACAAGTTTTTAAATCCATAGATGAGTAAAATCCAAGTCAAAAACAGCTCATCTTCAAATTGTTTACCAAATTGTGGCACTATCCTATTTAAAAGATGGGAAAAAAAAGAAAAATCTAGTGTAACTAGATCATAAACTAGTGACGAATTGATGAAATCTTCTAAGACTTACTTAAGCATTTGTGTCACATTATCATTACACACGTGTTAGATTCTTCACAAAAGAAAAAGGTGTGACTCAAAACTCAAAAGGCCCTTTAAACCAAACTTTAATTTACAGAGAATGTGTGTTTTCTTAAAGCACAAGACAACACCTAATAAATAACACGGACAAAGCAGCTCTCCACAACAGTTAGTCCAGTGCTGTACACTCAAAGCCTTGTTCCTTTAATCTCATTTATTCTTTCAGTGAAAAGCAAGGTGTGTCTTCACCAAATGCAAAACCCACCTTCATTTCTAGCTGTTTTAATACTGTGAAGCTTTTTTATTTGATGGGGACAAGATGATGAATCACTATTAATTGCACTCTATTTGAACTGGATTTTGAGAATGCCACATGAAGAGAGAAAAGCCTAGTGTTGCAGCCATTTTGCTGTACAGCCTAGAAGCTAGGTATGTATACCTCATTTATGCAGTTATTATTATGCATTTGAATGAAAGGTTGGGCATGAGGAAGCAGAGAGGTTAGGTCCAAACGAGTAACATTTTCTAACAATATGTTTCCCAAGGGAGAATAGTTTAAGGAAATGTTACAACTGTCTTAGAGCAGAGGTAATAGATGAGATTACACAGACCTGCTGTGTAGAAAGAGCTTCAAATGACATATCCCATATGGAAAGTAAAACTTTGTTATAAGAGCTATTAATGAAACTGAAAAGTCAAATTACTGAATGCAATTCCATATAAAACAAAAGATATGGGTAGAATAACTTTCAGCTCAACTAATACTTGGCATTTCCTGTTCTTTTTGCCAGCATTTCCATCAACTTTCATATTTATTATCAAATACTCCAATTTGAAAATCTATCTAGAAGCACTCAGTGTCATGGAGCATTCATTCAGTATTGTCATGTGTGAGGAGAAGTCAGTTCAGAAGGAACAGTAGGACAGTATGAATGCTGTATATATGCAAATGTAAATAAACTGTGTTTATTATACTTCGTTAAATGCAGGGATCTAGATTGTGATTTTATAGGTGAGAGGATAGAAGAGCATTTTAAAGAAATAATTAAATGAAAGATGAAGTTATTTGATGTAAAATTTTCATCTTAAATGCTGGAGTGTATCAAAGACAGTGGATGAATGCTGGCAACATGCAGAATTAAAAACAAACAAACAAACAAACAAAACATAATAATTTAGACCAGTCAGCTTGATCAGCTTGAAACTGTGGCAAGCTTAGAGACCTTTTTTGTTGTTTAGTGTTTTATCATTATTCAAGTAGATAAATAGTATTATATCATATGCATATACGATAGAACCTAAATAATTCACTATGTATGAGAGCTTTCTTACCAAGTGAGATTTCCCCATTTCTCACAGCTTTGTTTAGCAGGCTTCATACTCTCTTGTTGGATAAGTTAATTATTTTCAACACAGTGTTTGTCAACTCTTCCTGTAGATCTTGAGAAATCTTTTAAAAACAAGAAGAGTTAGACATTTCTGTCTTACAATATTTCCCTAGGATTCTTTCTCAATAAATATTCAGCAATTTTAAATAATCCAGTCTAAGCCTCACTTTTAGTACCTATGCATGGCAGTGGGACTCACAGCCCACTGGAGAGTACTTGTGATGCCTTGCCTGGGAGGCTCAGTTAATATCCACTCATTCTCACACACAGCCTGGATCACTAGATCTCCAAAGACCACCAAGCAGATTCAGTGTGCAGACCTGTCCTTACAACCCTCACTACCAAGTTCATTATGCATAGACAAGTCTAAAGCAACCTCTGTGTTCAGAATAAGGCATCATTCACTGACTGTTAAGTCAAGAAAATAAATGGAGCTACACTGTAGAGATGGCAAAAAGTAAACGAATTTATCTACTTGCATATATTTTTTAGCTTTGATGTCACTAAATGTCACTAAATGTCACTACTCCTTTTTGTGAATCCAACTATCATACTGTTTTTATATTTTTGTTTTTCCTGCCAACATCACCTGCCCCTCCAAAAAATAAAATAAAATAAAATAAAATAAAATAAAATAAAATAAAATAAAATAAAATAAAATAAAATAAAATAAATGATATATGACTTAGAATTTATAATAAATAAAAGGGTCAGTGTTTGAATGAACAATTAATAACAGGAAAATGTAAAAATACATTTCTTGTTGACTACATGTAGCTGCAAAAAATACTAAATTATACCAGCTCAAAAATTCAAGCTTCAGCTGATGTTTAATGACAGCATTACCTCAACAGTCTTATTGATTTTGCTATTCCAACTGGCAACAGTAATCCTTATGTGGCTACTACTTAATATATCTTAGAAGAAGACCCGTATGATCTAGTTTTGTTTTTAGACAATTATAAATTAAAACAAAATCTGCAGCAATGACTACATAAAAGTCATAATGGTAGCCTAGAGGCAAAATTAGAAACCTGTTTTCTAATAATATATTAAAAATACTGTCAGAAAACACATTTTTTGCAATTATTTTGAATTAAAACATAAACAAAATTTTAAAACTTAAAAATTTAAAACAAATGTGAATCTACTTTTTTTTTGTTCCTTAATTCTTTATTAAGAAGTCCAAGAAAATATAAGAAATACTAGCACATAAAACACAAACGAACATAGAAAATACATGTCTTTATTACCTGTGCTAGTTTCTTTCACATTTTTCAGTGGTGGAGACGCAGAGCTTAAAATATGGTTAAAAATGCTTAGAAACTAGGCAAAAGACTGGATGCAGAATAAATAGATTCACCTAACTGATTTTGGATCAATTACAGCAACTTTGGAGCAGACCTGGGAGGTAGTAAATTTTGAAGAGTAAAAAGATGTGCAGAAGAAAAGCAGTCCTATTCATGCAGAGGATGTTAAGCTACACAGTCCCTCCTTCTCTAAACAGACTATACGGAGGAAGAACTGAGCAAAGAAGACCCTTTTGTCCAGGGACAGCATGAGACTTCATTTTCATGACAGAAAAAAATTCCACTTCAGATAAAAAACAGCTTTTTTTTTTTTTTTTTTTTTTTTTTTTTGAGTTGCTCAAGAATGCTCTCCTCATGATTCTATTAAACATCTATCTCTATTTTGTCACTGATATGTCTGTATATGGGGAATAGATGAGTGCCCGTCTCTGTGAGAAAAGATTGTTTCAAAGCTTACTAAAAGGGATATTTGTGTGCCAGGTTGCCATTAAACAAGTTTCTATATTTTTGTGAGTTAGAAGTATTGTTTTCAAACCATTACAACTGCTTTGATCCCAGAGCTTTTTGTTTGTTTGTTTGTTTTAACACAATTAAGAATAAAATCCTAAATAAAACAGCATAAGTGATGGAAAAGAGTAAACCAGAGTTGCTCTAAGTGCTCGAACTGTTTCTTCAACATAAATTAAGAGATTTTCACTAGCCTTTCTCTTCACCTAGGGTAACATGCCTCTTAGAGTCCTCTGTGAGATACTTACATATCTACTATTTAGGTCAACACCCTGGGTTGGACAGATTACTAAGCGTTTAGCTAAATCTGAGCTTCCAAATCCTCCACAATGAGACTTACTACAAATCTATGCAATATATTTATTCAATTTTTAGTTGTGGCTTATTGTTCTGTAGATTAATCATGAACATGTGTAATTGTCTTCTTGATTTTTAATAAATTCCTGGAAACATGCACTGACTTTCTCCACAAAACTCCAGCACAGATTATGAGCTCTGAAGGCCCAAGTACACCTAGATATTTGTGTTCTTTTTGGCCCTGTGTCCAAATCAATACAAAAGTGCAACTATAATTTAAGGAGAACTCAGGGAAAAAGCACTGCCAAGTGAACTGGAAATCCATTGCCACACACACATTCCCTAACAGGAAGAGCTGTTAAATTTTTCAGTTACTCATATCAGCTCTGAGTAACCTGAGATGACTTCTCAACCTAGGGAAAGAAATGTGAGATGAGATTAACACTTGGAAACTTTAAGTCTGCTCTTGCTGTACTGCAGTGAATCTTTCCAGGGTCTTGACTATTGAACTTCATAAGACTGGTGTGTCTTATGAAAATCAAGTACATATTTGCTTTAAGGTTTAGCTCTCTTGGGGAAACACTGTGTTTTCAGGCAGGAGGTGAGAGAAGTAGTGATGAGTCCACTCAGATGTTCCTTCTCTCAAAACACTGTCTGACTTTGATGCCAGAAAACAGTGAAGGATTTTCAAGTATTTAGAAATATTTAGAGATCCCTGTGTCAAACATTACCATCCCAGTATCCCTCAGCCTTATGCTTTTCTTCCCAAAGCAGCTGCTTCCCAGCTATTATCTGTGTGTGAAAAGAGCACCAATGCTGAATCCTACCAGCAGCTGCTGCTTTTTCCATGAGCCAGTCTGGGATAGTGGGAGCCCCTGCCACTTTCGCACTGCCAGACTAGCATCAGTCCTGGTCTCTGGCCAACACTGCTAGAAAGAGGGGTCTTTGATTTTAAATCCTGTCAGCAAATGTCAGCTCTGGCATGTTTTGACTCTGGGCGATTGGATTACAGAGCAAGGCCCAACTCCAACCTTCATTGCCATGCTATTTATTTAAACAGATTGAATGGGAGGTAGGAAGCTAGGAAAGAACCTTACAGAATCTTATGTCCTTGGAAATGACTTCTTTCCTTTATAATTCCTCAGAGATTCAGGAAGCTCAACAACAACAACAACAACAAGTAAGAAAGAAAGAAGAAGATTTTAATAAAAACAAGTCAATTTCTGTTTTTCAAAGATAAAAAGGAATAGCCAAATTTCTGAATGCTTCAGTAAGTTTTGGGACCAGGGTAAAGCAATGGGCTTGAGCATGATCAAAGGTATTACAGAATTGCTGGCAGTAACAGTAGGTAGTGAAAGCTTTGGCTTTTTCTCTTTGCCATCTGTTCCTGGTCCAGAGGAGGGCTGGCTCCGCCTCAGCTATGCCAAGGAGGAAGGTCATGTTGCAAAGTGCTGCCTCCAGCATCTTCTGCGAAATGGCAGTCACTTCTGCTAATCTGAGTCCTGGCTGATGTTAAGTCTGAGGCTGGTAGTGCAAAACATCTTTGTCCACATTGGAGCTCTGGAAAAAAAATTGTTTTTTGGCTTGAGTTTCCTCTTAATATTTCTTTGTCCATTTTGAAAGCAAGCTGAAAAACAACTTTTCTGTGAAGCACTGAAGGTATTACTTGACCTGAAAGGCAGATAATCTGCATCTTCATTAGCCAGAGGTATTAGAAGGAACCAAAAACTTCCTGAATTTCAGACAGCAGCAACAGCTGCCTTCTTAGAGGATAAAAGTCTAAGCAAATAGGAACCTGGATATGGTGACCTAATGAAGATAGAAATGGGAAAGTAAGAAAAGGAAGTGAAAAGGAAGTGGAAGTGGAAGTGGAAGTGGAAGTGGAAGTGGAAGGGGAAGGGGAAAGGGAAGAGGAAGGGGAGGGGAGGGGAGGGGAGAGGAGGGGAGGGGAGGGGAGGGGAGGGGAGGGAGTGGAAGGGGAAGGGGAAGGGGAGGGGAGGGGAGGGGAGGGGAGGGGAGGGGAGGGGAGGGGAGGGGAGGGGAGGGGAGGGGAGGGGAGGGGAGGGGAGGGGAGGGGAGGGGAGGGGAGGGGAGGGGAGGGGAGGGGAGGGGAGGGGAGGGGAGGGGAGATGGATGAGGCCATGAGCAGCCTGATCTACTGGGCAGTAACCCTCTCCACAACAGAGATGCTGGAACTGGGAGGTCTTTAAATTCCCTTCCAACACAAATCATAATATCATTCTACAATTCTATAGTTCTATGATTATGTGATTCGACAATTCTATGATCTTATTAGACTAATTGCATTTTTTCCCCACCTTATATTCCTATTTTCAGAATTCTCTCTTGGCATTAAATGGCTTTTCTGTGTAATTATCTATGTTGTTTATTAAGACAGAAATCAGGGGAGTGCCCATAATGCAAAGCAATGGAAAAATCCAAGTATTTTAAAATGTTTTATTTTTAGAGAAAAATTAAAATCTCTGTTCATTCACCATTTCATAAAGATTACAACAGAAGCATTTAAAATGAACAGTTGAGTTCAACAAATTTTGAAGAATAGTGATACATTAGGATCTGAATTATCAGTAAATCTCTCTTGCTCTTTTTCCTATCAGACAGCAGTCATCTTTCCTCATATTTTTCTACATTTGTTTGTGCACACCTTCTTCATCCAGACTACTCTCTTCAGCAACAACACAAACCTGAAAGAGAACGTTATAGAAATTACATGAGCAAGAGCTGCCTAAGCTTGAATCAAAGTTCCACCTAGTTCAGCTCCCTGTCTCTCTTGGTAGCTAAGAGCAGAAAGAAAGTAAAAATATGAAAAGGAAAATATATGTAACATATACACATAGTGTGTGGCACTCCAGAATTTTTTCTAATTTTTTTTTATAAACGTATGCAATATTATCTTCAGAATCTGCAGTGTCAAATTCCAATAAACCTTCTTGCTCCCTAAGATTTTAATTACTACTAAATAAAAAGTCAAATTGTTTTAGTTAGTTTGTTTGTTTGTTTTTCAGATCTTACTTGTTAATCAGAATGAATTAAAATGTTTTATGTATGTTCTTTCAGTTTTTTTTATCATGACAGTAACACTCCATCCCACAGGCAGAGAATTTTGGAACAAAGTTAAAGACAAACACAGCCTTTGAACTGAAAGACAAGGAGATCAAATACTTCTCATTTTCAGTAATATTAAGACTTCCCCTTAGAGTTATCTTAGCTGAACACTTTCTTAGTACATTACTGAGTAATAATCTTATCAAAGTACTGGACTTGCATCACATTCTAAAACATAGGTGTCCAACTTTGTGGCTTACTTGCGCAGCACTGAATGAAGGGAAACTGTCTTTGTGATAAATCCCATTACCACAACAGAAAGCAATGCTGTGTATTATTTTGCTGTTCACAGGACTGTGTTTAGCCAATGCATACAGTTGTTTGCCATCACTTGAGTTAGCACTGCACTGCATTGCACATTCCCTGTACCCTGTTTTCAGCCCACTGGTCACACACCAGTGTTTGGTTGTTGTGAGTGATGGGTGTGCCCCTAGGACATGGCTGGGTTGGTTGATATGGCAGAGACACCCCATTGCAAGTTGTGCCAAGTCACATACAGCCCATGTGCTGTGGGTTAGACGTGCCTGTAACTATGCTGATACTTTTTTGAATACCTGAAAGAACAGAAAATGGACAGAGTACTCCAAACAGTAACTTAGCAGATTGATTGAGCTAGCTTTTCTTTTTCTCATCACTAAAGTTAATACATATATTTATCATTTTATAGACATTATTCTGTCTGTAAATTTAGTGATAAAAGTAAAAAGGAAACAAACACAACTAGAACAGAAATAAAAAGACAGGGGAAAAAAATCCGTTATTTATTTATTACTTCTGAGTAGTGTCTACAGAGACCTTTCAGATTACTGAAATATTAATTACATAGGCACTGCAGAAAACATATTTTAGTATTCTTTCAAATGTCCATAATAGCTCTTACTAAGACATTTTAGCTTATTGGGTCAAGGCTTGTACAGAGTTTATACAGCACTGACCTGGCAGACTGTAATGGCTTCAGCCTAGCAGGTCAAAGTCAGTGTATCATGCCTCTTAATATTAATATAGGTTTATAAAAATAAAACAACAGCCTATGCCACGCACAGAAATATTGACTGTATCTAACTATGTTCTTCATAGTTTGTACTTCAAACTGGAGTTTTATTTTCTCTGTTAGTTCAGAAAGGGTTCACCAAAAAGAAGTTTTATAAAAAGAGAAGTCAAACATGATGCTGTAATGCAATTATATTAATTACAATAAAATATCAATAATTTATTTATAGAAGCAAAACCAAATAAACGTGTTGTCTTTAAAAGAATAATTAAAAATTCTGCTTACCTAATGTCATACAGTGATATATTGATGATTTTGGAAATTACTGATACAAGTATTAAATATGGTTTGGTCTCACAACTTAATAATCAAGGAATGCATTTCCCATTCTCCACCATAGATACAATTGATATTCTCATATACTATGTATGAGAAAAACTCTTCGCAGATTTTGGTAAGTATTATTACATGGGTCCATTGCAGTACTGTACCAGAACAATAAGTAAAGTAGTTATCAGCTGTGAGACCTTTACACAGCTTTCTCCTTCCTGTCTCTTTGGATGTCACAAATTACTGAATGCAAAATATTCTTTTCAATAGGACTTCACATCCTCCGTGCAGGTCAGATTTGACTGTCAGAGAATCATCGTTGGAAAGTATAGCCAGTTTTTATCAGGACATTTTTCAGACCCTTGTCAAACATCCTACAAATGAACTGGCCTAGAAAATATGCATACATGGACACTACAGTTTTGTCCTCTAAGCAAAAAATATGTACACAGCTGGGTCTTCCGTAGATCCCAGTGATTTGTACTCCAGAAATAATGCGTTCATTTCCTTCCGATTTCCCTACCTGCGCAAGATCATTCCTCAATACTGTTACATGTTTAAAGAAAAAAAAAAGAATTAAACAGCATCATAAATCATTCAGCAAACACCCCAGCTCTATTCATAGCTATACATATGTTGCCAGTGGTACAGATAAATATAGAGTCATAGAAATATACACACAGACTTTGAGAAAATATGCCTCTAGACAGAAACATATTGTGCATATGCAAATAACTGTCTGGCACCGAAGCTTTGCCCTTTAGCATTCACTTAATTGTATCTCTTTTCTACCCCTGCTCCTTTCCATTTTTCCATCTGTTTATTTTTTTCAAATTTTCACTTAAGAATACTGTATAATCTCTCAAAAATCAAGAAATACAGTCCTGCAAGTATAACCGCGAAGTATAACATACAATATTTCTTACTGGAGGGAGAAAAAAAAAAAAAAAAAAAAAAAAAAAAAAAGAAGCTACATTCAAATTTCCTTACAAAGGTTACAGGAAATGGGTTTTATCCATTCGTATGAACGATGTTCATTCCTGGTTAGATTTCAAGTCTGGTTGCTATACTTAAAAAAAATAAAAAAATAAAAAAAAAATTGTATAATTCAGGCCTTGCCATCAGCTTTCTTAATTTATTTCCCTGAAATGACAGGCCTGGCAAAGGCAGGCTGGCCTCTCAGATGTCTGGATTACACTGTAGCTATGGAAACAGGTGTTAAAGTGCTATGAATTTCAAGTTACACTGATATTCTGCACATCACGTCTGTACTGATGACAGGTTATTTTACATGCTGACCAATACAGGAGCATCAATCTTGTTGATTTACAGGAGGCCATCAGGTAAGAGGGCCCCTGTGATTGACATGAGGGGCCTTCATGTGTCCTAGCACTCCCTCTTCACACATATGGGCAAAAGCATGTAGAAACCAGTAGGTACTTGCACGTAGGTACCTTCTGTCACCAGGCGATATAGAGTGAGTACCTGAAGTCGATTAGCAAAGACTTTTCCAGTTCAGTGATTATTTTCTTGTTTTCTTCCTCACAGGGAACCAGTTTGTATTTCACCCCCTCCCCGCAATAGGTGCTGAGGCTTTCCAGTGAAGCTCTCCTTGAGCTTGCAGGAGGCAGGGTGAATAGCGTTAGGAAATGTGAGTGGGCTGGACTGAGGGACAGGAAACCAGGTTGAGACAAATATCTGTGGTGAGACAGAAAATTACCTGTGCAACCAGCAATTGCCCCACTGCCTGCCTAAGTGACAGCTGTAGTAGCTGCAGAATGAAGGAATGGGCAGGAGAATGACACCAGTTTTTGTAGTCCTGGAAGAAATTCAGCTCAAAAAAGGCAGTACCACTCTCCCTAAGCACAAACTGTGAAGTCAAAATTATTTTGATTCCAGTCAAACACCTGCAGAAGTCTCAAGTTTTCAAAGAAATGTGCATGGTCTCCCTCAGTCCTGATCTCTCTCCTTGTTATTTTGATACACCCCATATATTGTTAATTACCTTTTCCTTAACAGCCACGCTGTTTTAAGGAGAGATTCTTAATAGTTGTCTGTGTGGACGTTCCACAACACCTGCTTCCTCCTTTGTGCTATAAAGTCAGTCTAATACCTTCTGAACCTGCCTCCTCTACCAGTAGGGCATTTTCCTCTTCTTGGCATCTCTTATTCATTACAACACAAATGGTGACAAAGTCACATGTGGTGTCAGATTGTATCCTTCCTCCTCAAGGATTTTTATACTGAGAAGTTTTTTCTCTTAGAAGAACCATAAAACCTCTTCAAAACAGATTATTTTCTAAAGTGTTATCAAACAATAATCACCAATAATAACCCTGAAAGACTTAAGAAATTTGTCAATTTTGCTACATAATTATAAAGTTCTGCTTGTACTAAAATATGTGAAGTACATTGCCAGTGATTATTGAACTGCATATTGAATTTCTGTGTGCAGAGAAACAAGCAGAATACATTGCCTGTAGAGCTGCATGTCATTTTATATCATCCAAGATTTTGTACTGCTTTTCAGGAACCTACATCTGGAAGAGTTCAGTAGTGTATTTTTCATAATCACAAATATAAATAATATAGCTGTAGTTTTTTGCAAGGTGGAAGTTCACAGAGAACTGAAGTCAAAGACTTTTGTACTTAGCAGAGTTTACCTATTATCTGAAAATACTTCCAAGTGTTAGTGATATTAAATTGATTTCCAGGTAGAGGGATCACATCAATAGAAAACTTAGGAGTCATTTAGTCCTTTGAATAAAATGTTTTATTAATGAAAATCAGAAGTGAATGCATCTAAATTTTTGAAGTATGTGTGCAGGGAAGTTGAAGTGAAGATAGGCATGACATTTTTACCAATAATTTCAAAGATAACATCAGTTGAAAGCAGAATGAGAAGAGCTCAGTCCCTCTTGCTCAATATCGTATAAGTATACTAAAGACACAATTACTGAATTTAGCACTGTTTATATTCACATTTGCATTGTTATATAAAAGATGTGTAGAAGCCTTTAGTGTTTCATGTCCCTTTTAAAAACACTCTGGTTTTTAGAGAGAGCATCCACTTTGGAATAACAAAAATAGTATGCAGGGCTTTATTACTGCATTAACTAAAAATGAGCTACCAAAACACAAGTTTTGAGTAGTCACAGCCTTGTCTGGTGACATCTGTGAACTCTCTAAGCTAATGATACTGTTTTTTTCCTCAGCTATTCAGATTTTAAAAAGCACTATCCACATGACACAGCGGGGTCTGTTTTGACTGATCACAGCAGGAACAAGTATTTAAAGGCCAGCTCAGTTCCAAGATTCTTTTCCCTATCCAAGGTTTTAAGAGACGATGTTTCAAAAGATTTCTGTATGTAGACAAAAGATCTCAGATCCACTGCCTCTATGGCAACTGAAGTCTTAAAAAGCACTCATTTCTTCTAAACATAATCTATCTGAATGGCACTTTTTGCATTATTATATCAAATCAGGCCCTTCCCTAAGGAAAACCTGATTCTGTTCCATCCGGTCAAAATAACTGCACCACATGACACAAGGTTTGCTCCAATAATTCCCCATTAATAAGCCTGCATTGGTTTTAGGCACAGGTCCCAGAGGCTAATGAATGGATCATTAAATCTACTGTGCAATCAGTCCCCCAGAGTATGCTCGTTCTTTGCCACATCACTTGTTTAAGGAAGCATTCTGCTTAATGGCAAAGGCAGAAATGATAAGCTCAGAAACAGATGATCTAAACAAATAATTTCCCTTTTAAAAATCCTTTCTGTAAAGATTTGCCAGCAAGATGAGGAGAGTGAGAAAAAAAAAAAAAAAGGGGGGGGGGGGGGGAGGGGGGGGGAGGGGGGGGATGATTCTGAAAGCTCTATCATAAACAGGTTTAACTTTTTTTTTTTTGAAGAGCAGTTATTTGATCTCCCTCAAACACTCACACTCATTCCCTGTAGGAAACTAGAGAAGCCCGTCTGGGTTGTGAGACATCTAATACACACATGAAGTGTTAAGTATCACTGGCTCCTGCACAGAAAATGTCATCGTTCCCACCTCCCAGTTGGCATCTTTAAATAGCTCACTTTATTTATGGTGTACATAGTGTTAATGTCCTTCAGTTGCTCTATTTTCAAGGATGGAAAAGCAGTTGCTAAGCATTTCTAAATGACAGCCCCAGGGTTCATTAAAAATATGGCAAACATTTGCTAAGCTCATTAAGTGCAATTTTTGTGTGTGTGTGTGTATCAGATTCCTCCTCTGCATGCTATGCGTGACCAAACATCTATTAACCCTAATCCCATTGATGAGTCTGATACATTCAAACCAGCAATTAGACAAAACAAAAGGGATATTTATTGAGAGACTCACAAATGGGCTTTCATATTGGTCTAAGCTGTCGCAAAATGACAGTTTAATTCCCTTCCGTTAATCCCCACCTACTAGTGTACACCCTTTGTTTGATTATAGGTTGTCAGATTTAGGTATTCTGATTGAATCAAAATTTGAAGTAAACTAGAAATACATAATAATTACACTGGCTAGGCACTGTTGTCTATTATATAAGCAGAGTAAACGCAACACACATTTAAAAAAAATGAAAGAGAAAGGATTTCAGAAATCATGTACTTTAAAGTATCTATTTTCTCCATTTAAATGAAGAAAAAAAACCTCTTCTGTTTTCCTGTGATATACCTCTTGATATTATTACCTGTAACCACTTTTGCTTTTTCTCCACATTCACAGAAGAGGCATCTCCCTTTTCCCAAAGGGAATGCCCTTTCTAGCTCAGAGCCATGCCCCTCTCACACATCTTTTCAGCCACTGTGAAGCATAGATACTACTACGAGTTTTGCAAAAGATTTTTAGTATAAACTGCCAGATAATCTTGAGTATAATGAATGAAAAAAACCCTCAAACACCTTTGCTTCAAAAACAGCTGCCTGTTTAATTAACAGTGCTTGCAATAGCATTGCAGGTCTGTAACATTTAAGAATGTTAGGACTGGTGATGATCTGTAAAGCACGAGCTGGGATGAGTTAGAAAGGAAGGAACATCATCTATTCTCTAATACACAAAAGTTATGTTAAATCTTTGTTAATGAGATGTTAAGTATTCACAGCACAGTAACACTGCACTGCAAGTGAAAAAAACACTATGTTACATAGTAGAACATACATGTGTAGGTAACTCTAAAAGTAGTGTCTCCTATTTAGTTTCATGGAAACTACAACAGACACACAGAGCACAATAACACTGTCTTACAGAGCAAGTTCTCAGCTACAGAACACTGATTTTTCAACATAATCACCACCATTAGCTACGCATTCTCACCAGTGATGGACAAGAGCTTGAGCACTTTGATTGTAAATATATGCACCAGCAGAAGTAATCCACAGTTGCCACTGGTGAAACACACCACCCACCTCTTCACTGTGCTCATATCCACTTCTGGCCTCCACAAATATCTGGCAAACATCAATGAAAGTCAAGGGGTGCCATTTTTTCCTCATGGAGGAATTCAATGACACACTTTTGTGTATCAGTAAATTAGTATTTGTCAGTGGTCATTGTGTCAGACTGCCCTTCTGTTGCCATCTGTCACATAGAAACAAAATGTAATGGAATATTGGTAAGAGCGTTCAACACCTACTGCCATGCCACCAACATCTGCCTCTGATACTGTGGTCCAATATAAAATAGGAGTCATTTATTTCGTATCAACCTTCATGTGCATGTACATGTCTGTGTGTGTGTATACATATATATATATATATATATATATATACATATATATATACACACACATACATACTCAAAAGCAAGAAAGATTTCATTCTGTAGATTTTTTTTTTCTTCTGTCAAGAAGGGGCTTGCTTTCTACTGAGGGGGTTTTCTTTGGCCTGTAAAAATATTATGCCGGAATGCTATACCTGCATAACGATCATTAACAACATGAAGTCATTCTCAAATAATCTCTGTTTCACTAGGAATCCCACTTCTTACTAAGCAAAGAATTCAGAAAAGTGATTACAAACAACCTTCACAGGGAAATTCACACATTCAGTTAAGATTTTCGATGACTTTTTCTAAGTTTTATTCTCAAGGAGAAAAGCTGCTTCTCAGCTCAGAAGAAATGTAATAATTATCTACAGAGGAAATATTTGTGTATGACGGTGAACAAACACAGAGAGAATCAATCCTGTATTTTCAATTGTGTTTTAAAATAACTTACTTTCCTTCTAATCTTAAATAAGAAGGAACATAATTTACTTTCTTCTTCTAGAAGATGATGCTTCTACAGAATTTAACACTATTAAGTAATCCTTTCAATCTACTAGTGTATTCAACTGACCCTAAACCTTCAATCCATTTAATTACATAAAAGATAGCTAACAGAAAAACACTGACTGGTGTTTCCATTATCTACACTACACTGCTAAACTCATAGTTTTATACCTTATCTGGTGTTGATATGTCTGCTATCACAAAATATCTCCCAAAAAGAAATGCCTGTAATTTAAGTGAAAAAGTATTTCACCAGTTCATTAGAGTATTTTCAACAAATCTGATAGTTTTATTTCACAGCCAAGACAGTGGAAATATCCACAGTGCAAAGGAATTCCCAGTTGCTGAGCTGTATGTATGCTTGAATATACTTCAGCTTATTTTTAAAAAAACATTTTAAGCTCATATTACCTCACTTCATAACACAAAAGGAAAGAAAACAAAATGTCATGGATTTTTTAATTATCTAATATCAATAAAATGCAGTGAACATTAATGCCATATTGTTTACTATGTGAAGTGGTCATTCTCGTGACGGAAGAGAACATGTGTTTAGAGAGTCTTAAGATGAAATGGTGATAGGTAAATGGCTCATGAAAAACAGTAGCAACAAATCTTTATCTCCCAGGATTTTTAAACTCAGAATTGCATTTTTCATTAAATTGGAATTAAGAAATTTTATCAATAAGGTGAGTTTTTCAGAGCTGGTTAATAAAACTAAGGACACTTGGGACTAAAGATTAAAAAAAAAAAAAAAAAAAAAAAAAAAAAAAAAAAAAAACACCACCCACTATTGCAAAGATAAATGCTAGTGACTCAGACTAAAATGGAAAAATTCCATAAAATATGATAAATTCTACTCTTCTGCTAAATGTAGTCATGTGTATCCAAAGTTCAAATGACATAATAGCATCTACATTTGTTTAAGCAACATACAACATATTCTTCAGAATGACTGGCTGTACAATGAAATATTTGGCTTAGTAGGCATCAGTGGCATGAAAATCTTCCAAGTGCTACCCACTTAGATGGACAGAAAAGGGATGGTATTTTAAAAAGAGAAATGAGATCACAGATGATATTTCTGTACCTTCTTTTCAACTTCCTCTTTAGCCACAGGCAAAATGTTTCAGTGAGGAAAATGAAAAGCAGATTCTCTGTCCTTTTTTACCTTCAGAAATCTTACAACCTCAGTTACCTGTTTTAGTAAAAGCATACAGAATAGAGAACAGCACACAGTAAATGTAGTAATAAAATCATTTTCTGCATGTGGTAAATGACAAATTGGCTCAATTTAGCGTGATGTTCATCCACAAGAAGATGACATATATGATCAAATACAACAGAAAAAAATGTACAAGCTGCTTCCTTTAATTTTCTCTTACTGCTCCTAATCATTTTTAAAATAAATTTGTAATGATGTCGAAAGATTGGACCATGAAAAGTTTGGATCATGAGTTTGTTATCTTCTACAATATATAATGTCACGAATAGTTATTTGAAAACTAAATTTCTCTCAGCTATAATAATATAAAAAAAAAAAAAACTTTCATCATTATTATTATTTTTAAGTTTCTAGTGTTGATGTTGATTTGAAGGGTCTTATATTGCCCAGTTGTATTTTTTTTTCTTAGTATTTCTTTGCTTTGCCACACCTGTTAAGTTACATTTATGAGTCACAGTACTACCACGTTAGACATTCCCTTTGCACTGAAGTTGCCCTTATACTTTTATAAAATCATCAACATGTACCTTTGCTGGCATTATTCAAATCTAAATCATTAAAGTATATCACTGCAGATAGCTTTTTTCTCAAATATTTGAAAATGTCTGCAGCAATGTAGTGGATTTTCCTTCTCTTCCTACTGAGGACTTCATTTGTTTTCAAAAATTGTGTGAATTTACTTTGAGATTTTTTTTAAAGTATTTGAGGGAATTTCTCCAGTCTTCTAAAAGAAATGTTATAAATGAAAAGAAAGAGGGGGAAAAAATAGAGCAAGAGTAATTTCTAATGGTGTTCACACGTATAGACATACAAGAATCATCCCTGAAAATAAACAGTAATTGTTCCTAAATTCTGCAATTTCTTTCAGCATCATTTTTTGAGCCTTTATTTCTTTCTATGCAAAGATAAGAGTATTCATGAGAGATCCCTTTCTTAAGAAAATTTTCATATAACATCACGTTTGACCCTTTAGCTCAGTTGCAGTTCAGTTAACTGAAACTTATGAACATGATTTTTTATAACTCAAAAGAGAGCTGTGATACCAAGTAGAACTTCTGTACTGATGTCAGATGTATAACTTCCCTGTTCAACAAGGAGTAACTTTTGAACACTCATGTCTGTTGTCCTCCATTTCCCTTTTTCTTATTTTAATGAAAGAATGCCTCATATCTGGTGGGGAAATTGGGGATATTTCTATACATTAAAAGTCCATGTGCTACAATCTGAAGTCTAGCTATTTAGAATTTTTTTGTTGTTTGTTTGTCTCTGGATATAGTTGTTTTTTTGCAGAGAAAAACTACAACAAACAGTTAAAGAGTTGTTGCTTTCTTATAAATGAAAGTTATATTACTTTTAAAGAGCAAAATGTTACATAACCCATATTTGTATTCATTTATAAAAATGGAGCAACTGTTTTACATGAAAATTTCTTTCTAAGAATTGTTTCTGTCTGTGTTCCACAATTAGCTAGTTTCTACAGAGATTTTGGAAATTCTCATTGGCATTAATGCAATATAAACTGCTCTTAAGCAGCATCTAAGTAACAGTGTTAACTTTCCTGAGATACTTAGAATGAGAACCTCAGAGAAAAAAAAATATATATATATATATTTCACCAGTTTACTGAGATTCATGAAATATTCTGAACATGTCTAGCTTTAGTTACATGATAGAGTTAAGAGATTAACTTCTTTTTCTCCTTTCCAAAAAAAGTTGCATACATTCTGGAGAGAAAAATGAAAAATAATCAAAAATAATAACAAAAAGGTGGGAAGGAAAGGGAAGCTTCTTTCAAGAATGTAGATATACACAGTGAATTCAAAGATAAAACAAGTAGCATTGCAAAAGCTAAGCTGCAAATGGAAATTCACCTATATATATGATAAAACTAAAACACTGAGACAGGTGTCATCCAAGAAATGCTAAGCTTTAAACCCAAACTTTGGAAATAGCATCTTTCTGAAATAATAAGTGTGGGAATTATACATTAGAGAAGAAGGAAAAATAATAGGATTTATTTGCAGTGCTTTACAGCTAGAGGTGTGGCAGAAACAAAATATCTACATTAAAAAAATTATGATCTCTGCTAGTGGTGCATCCAACCTCTATGCTCTTCAGGCCCAGCTGGTTAGGCAAGGTTTGAAGATTTTCCAATGGCTTACTGAAAATGATGTTAAAATAAGTATCTTTCAGCTCACAGAGCTCTAATTTAAATGCATATCCAATTACAGTGGAACTCCAGGTTTCTAGATCTCAACATGCTGATCTTTGGTTCAAAGTAAAACAGAAAAAAATGATCCACAAAGGACTCATTCACATTCAAGTGGCTTCTGCTAAAACCCCAAGAGTCTTGTTAGTCACTGAGCAATGCAGAGGGATCCAAACAGTTAATCAACAATCAACTTACACTACACCAGTGTGTGTTGGTATTACATAGGCAAACATTCATCTGAATGCTCTAGAAGCCTTGGCTAATCCAATCACAGACTGAAGTAGAGTACAGTGGGGCAAAGTAAAGTAAAGTAGAGTAGAGTAGAGTAGAGTAGAGTAGAGTAGAGTAGAGTAGAGTAGAGTAGAGTAGAGTAGAGTAAAATACAGTAGGACAGGATGGGATGGGATGGGATGGGATGGGATGGGATGGGATGGGATAGGATAGGATAGGATAGGATAGGATAGGATAGGATAGGATAGGATAGGATAGGATAGGATAGGATAGGATAGGGTAGGGTAGGGTAGGGTAGGGTAGGGTAGGGTAGGGTAGGGTAGGGTAGGGTAGGGCAGGGTAGGGCAGGGTAGGGTAGGATGGAATGGGATGGGTTAGAATGTTAAAATGAGATAAAATATAAATGACTGTGAACATAATTACTGTTCAGAAACAAGTGAAACATATATGCCTTCTAGAACTGACATCTTAGATTGAATTTTTTCTCAAAAAGTGTGTACTGGAAGAGTTACTCATTAACATCCAGTCCCTGTTACTGCTAATAGGATTTGTGCACCCTGCTTTGAAAATGTAGTCCTTTAAACTGCAATACAGCTAGCATACCAAGTAGCTTCTACAAACGACCAGGAAGACTGAATATGCAGCTAAATAGCAGTGTTTTCTGAATCAGTAAGAATTGCTTGAAAAATAAACACTTGAGATTAATCTATTATGGTCATTCAAAAGTGGCCCTCTTCCTAAGTGTCATTACAAATATCACCCTGACCTCTTATCTCTGTGTGGATAAGTGTCTTTCAAATAAGGGAAAATTTGCTAACTCTCTATCCTCTAAAGCAGAACAACATCAAAAATTGCATCATTTGACTAAATTCAGGTCTGTACTAATAAGCATATCAAAGCCATTTGTGGACTTAAATTAACTGAGATCAACAGTATTGGTTCAAAATGAACATAATATATTGTCTACAAGCTCACAAGAAAAAAACAAACAAACAAAAAAACCAACCAACCAAACAAACAAAAACCTTTACTGTCTGAAATTTGTATAGTCATGGGGCTGTTAACATAATATTCATATCTATCCGACAGAGCCAACTGACATGCAAGAAATAGCAAAACAGATCATTTAATAAAGGTGGTTCAAACAAGACCAAAGACATATAGCAAGTGAGAAAAAGAACTAGTTTCAATTCAGCAGACAACAGTTTCCTTATGAAATTGACAAGGGAATAGCTCTAAGATCCATAAGTAAAATCAGTTATTACTATTCTATTACCATAGAAAGGTTTTTTTCTCCATGTTCTTACAAATCAATCACAACAGGAAAGATTACGGACTAGGCTCAGCAGCACTCAACTACCCAAAGCACCTATGAGCCAAAAGATTTATGTGCTGAAAGGAAAGCATGGGGCTTTCCTTTCAGATCAATGGGATTTCACAGTCATTGTAATTCATTTACTGAATTGAAGCCATAAAGATAATTATAGTAAAATTTATACTGAAATTTTGTTTGTTTGTTTGTTTTTGTGAGTAATAGTGAAGAATTAGGTTCAGGATTATTTATTTATTTTTTATTATTATTATTTTTATTTTTTAGATTTTTATGCAAGAATTCCAGAATTTAAAGCCTTTCTTGATTTAGGTGCCAAAAACTTAGGATTTCACTGCTTGAGCTTTAGTAGCACAGATTTCCATCCTTATTTATACTTTTCAAAAAAGAGATCCCACAGAGAGACATTCATGCTTGATTTATTCTTTTAGAACAAAAGGGAACTCTTACTCATCCAATACAGTCCTTCTGCTTAAACAGAAACAAAAGGTTTGTTGGTCTCAGACCTTCCGCCAACACCAAATTTAAAACTATTGGAAGCATCTGCAATAGCTTTTAGTGATTTCTTTTTCCTTTTTTGTTTTTCCCTTCTGTTACTGAGTGAGACACTCCAAGGCAGAGCAGTGATCTATTGTTTTATTGTGCTTACGTTTTTTAAAATGACTGCCACGTCATAATGTCTTCGTTACTTCTTTAACCTCATAAGCACATATCTGTAAAAGGAGTTTTGGAAAATGTAATAAATGCTTGTTAACAGGAATACACTGATAGTATAGCATCTGACTTTGGTTGAATGTCTAAAAATGTAAGAATAATAAATACAAGTATGGGTAAGAAGTAACCACTTTTCTGGCCTCATTATGAGATTTTCATACATTTGTCTAAATTATATAAGGAGTTAATAATATTACGACTGCAGTTCTCTACATTTACAGTATGAAACTAAGTTATTTTTTCAAAATTTTCAAGGAGATCAAGAAAGGAAAAAAAAAGAATTTAAGAAAAAAAAAAGTAAACAAATCTGGAATCACTCAATTTTATTTATTTCTTCAACTCTGATGTTGGGACACACTGCTCAACAATGCAAATTCTGAGGTCAAAAGCCCCTGAAGCATGAAGCTCACCCTCCTAGAGAAAAGCTTTCCTTCCCTTTCTATTTGCATTTAAATACTGCAAAATACCACGATATTGTGTGGTGAGAAGATACATAAGATACATGCATAAGCATCAACTTTTATCGTCAGTGTACCAAGCTAGAGTACAATTTCTTCTTAAATGTTCCTAACAGTTCCTTCAGAGCTAGAAAATCTTTACAGTTCTCCTCAGCAAACTCATCAAATGTTCATTCAGTGCTCCTGTAGTCCGTATTCAGAAAAACTCCCATTGAAAGCAATCTCCATTTTGTATGTCATAGATGTTGTGCTGGAGTTAAGACAGAGAGGAAGTAGCTTGCACCTCCACTCTGAGACTACCAGACAGGAACTTCACTCTTAGTTTAATCTCCTGCACTGGTCTGCATGATATTGGAAAGAGGCCATGGAAGGACTTTCTGTGCCAGAACTCCACATGGTGTCTCAGACTAACTGGAATCTTGAGTTTCAAGGATTTGTGATTACATTCTTTTTTTAGTATTCAAGTTTGTTTTGCAATTTTTTTAAAGCCCAATTAAATTTGAAGTACGCTAAGATCAGATATAATTTACTACTGCACAGATGACAGGCTAATCTGAAAGAAGAGAAGAATTATTTGTTAATTAATAGAAATTGCACAGGAGAAGCATTTTAAATACTGTGCAGAAGTGTGAGGAAACATCTACATCCTGACTCATACATGTATGAATGAACAGTGGGAAAGGGCATAATCAGACCAGAATTTCTGTAGTCTTAATTCCATTAAGACAAATGATAGGAACCATAAGGGACAGTTGGGTGGGCTACTTTTCACCAAGTGAGAGAAGGCTTCAGAAATACTCTCGAAGCAAAGTCAGTACCTGGGACTCAATGAAGTGATTTTGGTGGTTTCTAAAAAACATTATCTTTCACAATTAACTGTGCTGTGTTCCTGGCACAGCAAAAAAAAAAAAAAAAAAAAAAAAAAAAGGGCTTTCGGGGGGCTACTTTTGTAGCTTAGTTCCTATAAAGAGGGTTTCTTCGTGCCCGCTTCCACTTCATTATTTGACTAGAAACTATGATTCACGAATCATAACAATTACAAAAAATTAACAATTGCAGTATTTACAGTGTTTGAAATATGTATTTTTAAAATAGAGAATTACTCAGAGAAGTCAGCTTTCAAGGAGTAAGAAAATTCCTAGTGAAAAAGAAACAGATGGAACAACCACACATATGAAAGTGGATAACCAGCAGCAACAAAAGATAAAATACAGATGTGTGTCTTTATTTTTATTTTTTTTTCTGTGTATCAAAATACAATGATTACTTAATTTGAAGCATTTTAATTAATACAGGTGAGGAAAACATGCATTCAGCTTTAAAATGGTTTCCCATAATATGTAGATGTTAGTATCATAGTTTTCAATAACAGCTGTATACTGAGAAGAAATTCTCTATCTCTAGAGAGGTTGTAAACATGCATATCATTTTTCTGATAAACTATCACCACGAGCTACTATAGATACAAATTACAATCACATCTATTGATGGCAACTTTTCACCTTGTCTTTAAGCATTGCTAACCCTTTGTTGTATATGATACTGTCTGCTTGTCACAAATTTTGTGTCTTCAGTTTTGAGGTATTTGTTCCTGAAGTTATGAAGAAAGCACATAAAAGATGTGATTTCAAGAAGGTCTAAAACTTGCTATGTCTAATAGCCAAAAGTTTGAAACATGGAGTAGATAAGGACAGGTTTGTCATGTTTTGGTTTGTTTTTCCAGTGAAAAATGTTATACATAATTATTTACCTGAGGTTACATTGAATTAACCACCTACATTTTAAGTAAATAAATTAATATTCCGACTTTTATTCATCGTGGTTACATGATTTTTGTTATTGGCATTCCACATCATAACACCATGTAGTGCATTGGGAGTTAAAGAGTTAATGCTTCAGTTCTGTGGACTGTTGATATTTCTGGGTACCTGGTACTCAGAAGAGAAGAAAAACTGCATATCCCAGAAGACTTTCACTGTTTCATTTCCATTTTCCATCTAGACGGAAAGACAAAACTGCTCGGGACTCACAAGACTGCCACATCTTTTATTGCTCATCTCTGTGGTGTACGTGGTGATGTAGCCATCTCACCTTCAGCATTAGAGTAAGGCCTTCAGACATGAACACTCTCTCAATTATTTAATTTATTAGCTTCAATTCAAATTATATTTTATTACATTGCGTTACCTCTTATTCTGCTATCATGTTTAGTAAATTAATTTTCCCCCTTAGCTCGCTGCCACCATTTTGTTTTTAGGCCCATTTCCCTACCCTTTTCCTTTTCCCTCTTCCCCCATTCCTAGGGCATGGGTCCATGAGGCACCACACATGGGTCCATGAGGCACCACACTCCATCAGCCGTGGAACCAAACCAGCCAAAAAAACACGACACTGCTGTAAATCTAACTTTTAGTACTGGGGTTTCCCTTATCTTACAGTAGTCACTTGTCACAGAAATCACAAACTTTCTCTGTTGGCTGACATCTTATTTGCTTAGCTACCAGGAATCTTCCTAGAGCCTTTCTGCTCCAGAGAGCCCACCTGAAAAGCATTGCCTCAGGGTGTGTGCTCTAGATGTTTTACTCCTGTAAAAAATGGAAGTGCTGCCACTCTCAAATTAACAACCTTCTGGCAACATCTTCAAGATAAAGGCAAACATTTTGTTTCAACAGGATTTTTCTAGTGGCAATGCACAGGCTTTCATGAACAATAAAGGCATGAAGTCAAAGTGAAGTTCAGTCAGCTTACAAGAATAAAGTATCCTATAGTTTAACAATGGTTCTCTTATTTTTCAATGCCTGCAAGCCCTACTTTCTGCAAAGCTGTATTTCGTGAGATCTACCATTTATAGGAAAAACAGAAAGAACTGTGACCACAAAAGGGTTACAGCAGCAAGAGCTGTAAAAAAAAAAAAAAAAAAAAAAAACCTCTTGAGACGGTTCTTTCTAGAAGGGCACCTTTTGACCAGTGCTTGAAGTCCAGTCTCCAGGACTTCACATGAACAAGGGCTCCTATTCATTTCCCCAGAATTTCTGACTGATGAAGGTGTGGCAGAGTGATCAAGGTTTAGAGCAGTTAAAAATCTGCACTCTTGCATTTCTTATCTTTTTTCTTTACTTACAAATTTTCTTGATTCAGCTTGTTGTTTTTCTTTCCTTTAACAAAAATCCAGGAATATGCATTCAAAAACTGAAAACAACAACAACAACCAAAACAAAAAAAAAATTAAAAAAAAAAAAAAAACAAAAAAAAACCAAAAAACGAGGAACATATGTGTTTAGATTAAAACGAGAAGAGAATAAAGCAGGAATAAGTAAAGCACCAGTTATTGTAAGAGCTACCTCATTATGTTTGCCAACTTCTGAAGTCTGGGAGAGCTTCCCATTTCTATGCGTACTGGATATTCTCCAAACAGGCAATTTCAGCACATACTCATTTGAGAGTGGCAAGACATCCAAAGAAATGGGAGGATAGTACTAAGTCAGAGGATTGTATGTGTGATAATTCTACCAAAAATAATGTTTCTCCAGTCTCCATGTTTCCAAGTATATTTCCCATTTTAAGTCATTTCTTACCCTCCAAGTGGGAGAAATGTTTGCACATTAAGGAAGGGAGAGTAAGGGGTAGAAACTGATAAAGGGGAATCAATTGTAGAAACTATTTCTATGAATCAGGCATTCTTTCCCTTTACTTCTTTTTCCTGGTGCCATTGAGAAGTTTGTTTAAGGGTCCGCACACAGGGAAGAGCGCAGCTGCAGCCATGGAGTGGGAGCAGCTGGGGACGTTTTCAGGGGCAAAACACCTGTGTGCAGAGTAAGGAGATGATCCCCAACATTTGGGTTTCTGCTCTCATGAGGTATGTGGCAGCTGTCGGTTGTGAGGGAATGAGACAGATCACCTTGCTAGAGGTAAGGAGCACTCACACCAATCTGAGAGTGCTATTACCTTCCAAGGAAGCAGGCAAATGCAGTGTCTGCATCTTCTCAGTGGTTCTGGAGTGAGGGGAGGCAAAACTGACATTCTAGGAGCCCTTCAGTTTTCCTTTGGGTCACATTATGTACATCAGTTCTATTGGATGCACCTCCTTCTTGTATCCATTTATCCTTTCCTGCGCATAAAGATTTAACTGGAATTTAAATTGATTATTAAGAAAAATTGAATTTTTATTGAATTTTGCTCTAAGCTCAAGTGACTTCTGCAAGGAAAAAAAAAAGAGAGAGAGAGGAGAGTGAACAATTATGTGTTAGATCACTGTTATTACATTTCATAAGCAAAACAGTTCCATTCTTTGTCTGAAAACAGTTTTCAAAGTTAGATTAGGCTTTGTTTTAAGAGGTGTTATACATCCAGAAATAAAATTGCATGTTTTATTTCAGATTAAAAATAAAATAAATCTTATTTATTTATTTATTTTAAAAATAAAAATATTTAAAATAAAATACTTCCATCCAGTGATTAAATTTCTCTTTGGACTCATTTGTTTATTTTTCAGTTCAGTCTACCTCCCAAATAAATAAGTAAATGAATTTGCATAGAACTTGAATTCACCGTGACTAACCAGGCTAAGAGAACAGTGCTTGGAAACTTTCTTGGAGAGCACTTATGTTGTATAACACAAAGTCACAGGAAAGGCTTGTATGTGATTTAGAGAAGAGAATGTATGTCATTTTAAATCATAGAATCATAGAATTACTCAGGTTGGAAAAGACCTTGAAGATCATCAAGTCCAACCGCAGCCTAACCAGTAGCCTATCTCTTAAAAAACAACCACTAAACAATACCACAACAACAAACCTCTGCTAAATCATATCCCTGAGTACCACATCCAAGCGGCTCTTAAACACATCCAGGGATGGCGATTCAACCACCTCCTTGGGGAGCCTATTCCAGTACCTAACCACCCTTTCTGTAAAGAAGTTCTTTCTAATATCCAACCTAAACTTGCCCTGGCGCAACTTGAGGCCATTTCCCCTCGTCCTGTCACAAGTCAGTAGTGAGAAGAGACCTGCCCCACTCTCACTGTAAGAACCTTTCAGGTACTGGAAGACAGCAATAAGGTCTCCCCTCAGCCTCCTCTTCCTCAGACTAAACAGCCCCAGCTTCCTTAGTCTCTCCTCATAGGGCTGATTCTCCAAGCCCTTAACGAGCCTCGTTGCCCTTCTCTGGACCTGCTCCAGTACCTCCATGTCCTTCTTGTGCTGAGGTGCCCAAAACTGGACACAGTACTCGAGGTGAGGCCTCACCAATGCTGAGTACAGGGGCAGGATGACTTCCTTAGTCCTGCTCACCACGCCATTCCTGATACAAGCCAGGATGCCATTGGCCTTCTTGGCCACCTGGGCACACTGCTGGCTCATATTCAGCTGACTGTCCATCAGCACACCAAGGTCCCTTTCCGTCTGGGAGCTTTCCAGCCACACCTCCCCAAGCCTGTAGGGTTGCCTGGGGTTGTTATGACCAAAATGCAGGACCCGACACTTGGCCCTGTTGAAACTCATTCCATTAACCTTGGCCCATCGATCAAGTCTATCCAGGTCTCTCTGTAGTGCCCTTCTCCCCTCAGGCAGATCAACACTCCCTCCCAGCTTAGTGTCGTCTGCGAACTTACTGAGGGTGCACTCAATCCCCTCATCCAAATCATCAATGAAGATGTTAAACAGAAGCGGCCCAAGCACCGAGCCCTGGGGGATGCCACTTGTGACCGGCTGCCAACTGGATTCCACTCCATTGACCACAACTCTCTGGGCCCGGCCATCCAACCAGTATAATAAATATAAATATATAAAAATAATAATATAAATATAATATAATAATATAATATAAATATATATAAATAATAATAATAAAAGAGTTTACCATCACCGTGATGGTCTAAACAGACAGATGTGAAATGGTTTATAGTGTTGGTAGCAGAAGAGTGGGTACAGCTCTCTTCTCTGCCATGTCCTCAGGCCCATCTGAAGGAACACAACAGATAGAGTAGTTCCCAGAGCCATCACTGGGTTCAGTAGTGGTCTGTGGATGAGTGAAAAATAGAAAGCTGCCCATCCTGATGTCATGCCTGAGCCCCCTCCAGGCTCTTACATTGAGCCCATCACACTTTGGGATTGAGAACCTCTTATACTACTCGCCCCCTACCACAATTATATCTTCAAGAATAAATCTCATCTTTATTAATGAGAAAATTATCAGGAGAATCAATCTCATTTCAGACCTGCTTTTCTAAGCCTTGCCTTAATTTCTGTTGCATTAGTTTTACAACAGTGCAAGTGAATGGCCTTTGGAAGAGTTACTTCTCTCATAAACTCATTTTAATAACAGGATCTGATAAAGTAGATGCAATCAGATAAATGTAGTTCTTTTCTCACTGACTTGGATAAAAAATCCTGGTGTAAAGCAATCCAAGAAAAATCAGAAACATCACCTCTGCTTACATTGTGGTGCAAAGCATAACTGATTATGCTGAAAGAGCTTGTAGATTTGGTGGGAAATGCTAGATTGCAAGCAGAATATTATGTCTAAACATGACGTGTAATTTATTGCATTTTCCCATATTTCACCTATACCTATTGTGAGCTCTTTTCTCCCTTTTCGTTCTGGTTGCAATAAGGAATAAAGATGTGATAAAAGTCAAAAGGTTGAATTTTAAAGTTACAGTCTTATGCAGATGTGCTCATTTGTTAAAGCTTAGCATGTAACCACGGGCCATGACTGGAATTTATTAACTCACTAAAAAATGATAGTATTAGGTCCTCAGCCATTGTGTAGTGACTGCTTGCTTAATTATCCATGTCTAAAGAGTTAAATGGTGGGTTTTGCTGATTTGTGATTCTTCCAGCTTTCTGCTAGTGCACAGTGTACTATGTATTAACAACACAGGTCATTGAGTACCCATTGAGAGCTTACTGTGAAAATACCTGAAGGACACATTGAACTCTTCAGAAATCTGTGTCATAATGCTTCATGTGTTAACAGAAGATGTGGCACAGTGATGAATTGCAAAGGATTGGCCCAGGGTGGACATCAAAGTGCTCTGTCTTGCCAGTGAATGCTAGAATGAAGCACTGTAATTTTATTCCAATTATACTCTTAGTGCCATGATGTCACAGCATAAATTTGTACTTTTGCATGCAGCTCATGCTGGTGTGATGACAGCTCTTAAAATATTGAGTGATTGTGGGCCCGTCAGCATAAAATTATTCTAAGATGGTGCCTTTATTAGTGCTTCAATAAATGCCATTCTTCTTGTGTTCCGAGGTGGCATTTGCAAATGAGCTAATTTCTCAGCAGTAAAATAATTGTGTTGCATTTATTTTGCAGGGTGGGGGTGGAGGGGGGGGGTGAGAAGAAAAATGCTGTTATATAAAAGGGGTTCTTTTGCCATCAAAACTACGTTCTCTGCAAGTTTAAAAAAAGAACACATTAACTAAATGACTGTACAATTATTTAAATGAGCTTGGTGCTTTATAAAGCCGTAGAGGGATATAAACACTTTTTCAAGCCATATAACAAAAGATATGACAGCCCTCTCACAAGAAACATTTCCTGAAAGTCAAGCACAAACTATGTTTGCTGATTGATGACAGATATTTTGGGGTTCAAAGTGTATCTATCTCTTTCAACAAACTAAATCCAAACCAGATGTCAGTTAACCTGCTTCATCGGGCCAAACAGATGAGAAGTTAAGACAAGTGGAGAAAGATCCTAAACCATACCTGTTTTACTGCTTGTAATCTTGAAAAGAGACTGATGGGTTCAGAGGAAATGATAAATAAATTGAATGGTGAAATCTAAGCTCTGACTTAACAGGATAGACCTACTCTGACTGATTCCTTGGTGTGTACATGGAGCAACTCATTTGAGAATATTTTATGATAAAATAAGCTTCTCATTGCATGTTTAGGTACTTAGTCTTAAAAAAGGATGATTTCCCACATTCGATAGTTTGTGCTCACAAATCTGAAATTAGTTCAGACACTAAAAATATGCAATTTTTTAAATAACAATTTTTAGAAAGATCTCACCAAATGTGGTTAAAAATAAATTATTCTGTGGGTCAAGCTACAGACTTTTCAAATCCGTACATCCCTTTCCTTCCTCTGTCCCAAGACAGCAAAAAAAGTCATAATTTCTTCAGTCAGCAAAACATTCTTTTAAATAAAACTTAAGCAGGTTTGAAAATCCTTAATTTTGAAGTCATTATTAGCATTTAAAAACGTAAGTATTTAACATTATCTGCTTAGTTTTAAATTGGGTCTCAGTGCTTTTCAATCTGGAAATACTCAGAACACATCAGCAGTAAAATCACAATGAATGCAAATTTTACTGAATACACCTTAAAGAAAGAACATAATATAATCACATTAAAGAAGAAAATGGAAGTTAAATAAGAGAAAAAATATATATATTTTTTTCTCTACTGACAGTTAAGACATGTGGTTTTTACATATAATATCAAATCCTGGATGAGGCTTGAACGAATCAAAGCCTGCAACATTTTTTGCTACGTAAGAGCAGGTTATGCGTAAGTACATCCAGTCATAAACTTAACAAGGGAAAGTGAAAGCAAGCAAGCTGACAATGTATATCTACTGCATAACTCCAAAACTGCTGGAGACACCTGCAGCAAACTATAGAAGTCAGCTAGTGTTTTTAAGTTCATTTCTGCTAGTTGTCTGCCTACTATATCTACAGCATATATATTAGAATGTATTACATCCAATTAATGTCTAGATACTATAAGTCTAAAAGCAAACAGATCAGGAACTCACTTTGCTGTTTGACTAAACTGTAAGGCTTTGCTGCAAAACCCACAGTAACAGATGTTAATGACGTCTGTATAAAAAATTTCACTTTAAAATTAATGTTTCAGAAGTAGCTGAAATATTCCTGCTCTTGGTAACAGTAATTCAAATGCCTACATAAGATCCGATGATTGGCCGTGAAGCAGTTTCTGGAAACTGTTGATTTGTGACTGGCAGTTAAGTCTTGGCTCTTAGTCTCAAAAGCCTTTTAGAATCTCAGCTACCAGCAGCACAATTATCAATAAAGAGTGGTCTTTTCCATCAAATATAATGAGTAAAAATGCGTAGGTAACTATCAGTTATACTAAATAAATCCATCACCATTACAATTGATAATATTTCCTACACAGAAAGGGAAAATGTTGATTACAATGCAAGTAACCACACCAGTAAAGGAGAAGCCACTAAGGAAATTTCTCCTGACAGTCTAATAAAATAACAGACCGACTTGTCTCCAAATTTTTGGTTTATAGGCATCTTAGATTATTTTTGCTGCTTTGCCTCTACACTTAGTAAAATTTTTGAGCTGAGCTTGTGTACAGGTATTTTAACATCCGCACTGATGAAATATCTGCATAGCAAGTAAATTGTTTTCTTATTATTCAGTGAAAAGATCAGTGTAAGTATTACACCCTTACCTAGCTAAGGAAGACCTAGAGATATGGGAACTAGGAGACAGGGCAGAGCAAAGGAGAGGCAGAACAGCTCTCAGGGGCACTACAGTTATATTAGAGACATTTCTGATCTTATTATTCATACCCTTTCCTCACAAAACTGCTTAAAAACAGGCAAGGGAGCATTAAGGTCATCAAAGAAACATAGGGAGGGAGAGTTTCAATCAGTGGTTTATTGCAAATAGGGAACAAGGGACAAAGAGAAAATGTAGTGTACAAGACGGGCAAGACAGAAGTCTAGATTTACAACATGACATAGTCTGGCAAGGCCATATTCCAGAAGTTAAGCAGAGTGCATAAAAAGTGATTAATAAATATCAATTTTTGTTTTCTTTTGTTGTTGTTGTTTTCTTTTAGAGAGTGAGAAAATTAATAAAAATGATTTTTTTTCTTGAAGCTTGAAAGAAAATATGAAAAAAACATTCTTCAGGTAAATATAATATATAATCAGTTCTTAAAGAAGAGTTATATTTAATCTTCCTCAAACATCCACAATTAATTTCTTCTCAAATATTATTTTGAAAAACATTGTGTAATGGTAAGTGAAATCTCCAACCTTTTCAAAAGAAGATCAAATCAATTTGTATTAATTAATATACCTGTGTGAAGGTGTTTTTTTTTTTTTTTGTTTTTGTTTTTGAGTTGAATTCAAGATTTTGGTAAAGTAATTTGTCCTGCTGAAAATCTTACCCAGCTTTGATTCACAGAAAAGTACATTTTGATGGAACAAACACAAGATGGGTAAAGGGAGGTGCACCCCCCCCCCCATTACCAGATTTAGATAATCGTGTTTATTAGAAAAAACTACTGTTTCACTAACACTTTAGAAATGCACACATTTATGGCTTTGAAATAATAAGACTCAAGTACAAGGGTTCCTAAAACTTGAGTTTAAGTGTGTTTAGCCCCAGTTCTGAAGATATTCTTAAGAAGCTAGAGGCTACTATAGAGTAATATTCCTGATACATCCACTCACTGCAACAGAAATCATGTTTGAAAATTTGTTTTGATTTGAAAGTCTGAACTTTCTTACTACTTAAGAGGAAGAGATGCTCCCATTTGAGAGAACTCTTTTTAATGCACTCCAGGATACCACAGGCCTTTTAGGCCACAAAGGCATACTGCTGTCGCATGGCCAATCTGATATCCACTAGGACATCTGGATTCTTTTCTCCAAAGCTCCTTTCCAGCAGGTCAAGCAAGGCAATCTACCCCCTCTACTCTGCCCTTCTGAGTTCACATTTAGAATACTGTGCCCAATTAAAAAAAGACCAGAATCTCCTAGAAGGAGTCCAGAGGAGGGCAACAAGAATAAAGGACCTGGAGAATACCCCTTACGAGGAAAATTTGAGTAACCTGGGTCTGTTCATCCCACAGAAGAGAAGACCAAAAGGAGATATGATTAATCTTTATAAATGTCTGAAGGCAATCAGATGAGGCCAGGCTCTTTTCAGAGATGTGTAGTGATAGTACAAGAAGCAGTGACCAAATACTGGAACATAGGAAGTTCCACAAAAATACACAGATGAACTTCTTTACAGTGACAGTGACAGAGAACTAGAACAGGTTACCCAGAGAAATTGTGGACTCTTTTTCCTTGGAGATATTCGAGACCCTTTTGTGTGACTTACTGTAGGGAACCTGCTTTATCACGGGGTTGAAAGTGATGATCTCTAGAGGTCCCTTGCAAACATGCAATTATGTAATTCTGTGATTCTCAGTCTACCACCACAGCAAAACTTAAGGACCACGATCCTCAAAGTCATCACACAAATGGTCACTGAGAAAAAAAACAGGGCCAAAAGGTCACTGAGATAAAATATCGTTCAAATACGATTTCTCATATCCAGACTAAATACTTTTGCCACCTGACTGATCATCTTATCCATACAAGGTAGAGATGCTCTTTTGGCAAACAGGATTAAACTGATAGGTAATCATGACTTTGGTAATAGATATTGCCATTTGCCATCTCTTTTTTTTTTTTTTTTTTTTTTTTTTTTTTTTTTTTTTTTTTAATGCAGATCATTCATAAAAACTATCCAAAGAAATTTGATCTACAGATTTTGATAATTTGCAGCATAAGATGATCCCCGTCAGTTCAGTTTCTCAGATCAGGCACTAAAATAGACAAAATACTGACAACAGTGTGCAGAAGTGTAGCAGAAGTGAGGATCAGCAACAGGCAGAGACAAACCTGGCTACTAATTCACCCATGGAAACCTTTGATCTGCTATCTCCAAATCCATTCCAGTCCTGTGTATGACATACCTTCCTAGCTATTAAATGCCCTTATTCTTCTTTTTCAAATTCCTCCTAGCACGTTCCTTTTTGTGCAGTTTTTGCTCCTTAATTTAAAGCATGAATAATAATGCTTACATACTGCCTTTCCTGAATTGTTGTCCTGTGTTTTGCTGTGAATTTCTCATATCTCATTTTGACCATAAGTTTTTCAGATAGAGCATTCGTCTTGTAAATTTATGGGGCTGCATGTGTGTTTAATGCTAATAATGTGCAGTGACAGGGCAGGGCAGATTCATAAGCAGTGCCCTGAAAAAGAGGCAGCTATTGAATTCATAATCTGGCACTTCATATTCACAAGAGAGGAAAAAGCTGTCATCTCAGAATGGGGAAATCTGCTATAAAAGAAACATTTTTTTTTTTCACTAATGGTTATCAAGAATTCATACACTCCAGTTCATTATCACTTCCAAGTAGTAGTGACTTCTTCCTAATATTACTCATACCATAAAGCTTTAAGTCTGTTTGATAAAGTTTAAGTCTGTTTGATCACCTCTATTTGTTAAAAGTTTCCCAAATAAAAAGAAATTAGACCAAAGGCATCTGAATGTAACACCCACACATTCCCGCCCATCAAAATTCATGGTACAGGGAACAAAACAAGTTGGTATGTAAAATGAAGTAGACAGGCACCTCAGTGATACTTAAGAAAGAGCACCTGAGTCACAAAAGAAGGGAAAAATGAAGCAGAGTTCTGGCTAAGCTGAATAAAATAGCTTGGGACAAGCGGTGTTGAAAGTGAAATGGAAGACAGAAGGAAAGAACTTGTAGAAAAACTAATATGTTTACAAAAATTTGGAGGGCCAAAATGCAATTTTAATTTAAGCTCCAGTCTTACAGTATGCTGAGCAATTCTCCAAAATACTTTTACTTGTTTTTCATCGGGGACCGCAGTTCGAAGCTGCTTCATCTTCTACAGGAAATCCAAAAATTTACTGGCAGTTACAGGGGAACCTCACTGACTATGCTCCGATGCTTCTTAAAAGCATTAGCTAGAGGTAGCATTAAAAATTAACAACTCCTAGAAGAGAAAAAGAAGAAAAGAATAGACAGAATTTACAGGGGGAATCTGTGTCGGGGAACGTGACTAATACATCCCCTGACTACCAAGAAAGCCATTCTCATGGTGCTCCTCAAAGGGCTCCAGAGGTAAACCTTCTTAAACTGCACTTCTGTCAACACAGCTCCCTAATTGCAGCATAGCAAGAACCTCAGGACGAAGTCTGCTGGTGTACTAGCCTGTGGTAGTTGCACTGCACACCATGTCTGTTATATTACCTAGAATTACTTTTTAATTTATTTTCATTCCTTTACACTCTGCTAATAGACTGTTTTCTGGAATAATCAAGTTACAGACAACTAAAATGTCTGTGCTATAGCACTTCTGTCCAACCCACATTCTGCAGGCTTCCTGTGGCCCATCACATCTCACTCTGCGGACACCACCTACCCCACACCATCAAGCTAACAACAACAGCAACAACAACAGCAACAGCAAAGTATAAAAAGTGATAAAAGATAAAATACAGTAGCAAAATAAGAATAAAACAGAGGATTGCTGAGGTAAGGGAAGAAGTTTTTATATTCCTCCCATCATCTTCATATTCTGTAACCTATCCCTCCAGCTTTATAAAGTGAATAATAATAGAAGTTAAGAACATAACTTATTTACTATTACCTCCCTGAATGGTTGTTGGTACAAGGAGATTTCATTCTTGTCTCTGGCTTGGATATCACAATAATTAACAGACACCGAGTATGTGCAGTAGGTAAGTACTTTTTCAGTTCTCCCCTTCTTAGAATATATTCTTTATGCAATGTATAAAGTACACCATTGCCCCGGTGGTGTAACAGGACATGAGAAGAATTTGGTTTCAGTGTATGTTCTTCAAAAAGTACATGTATTTCAAAAGACAGGCATCACAATTAAACTTTCAAGAAAGCAGTTATTCCATCTTATGAGTAAAATTCAGCATGATGTTATATGTCCCCCAAAGCATCTTCTTATATCCCTTGAAAATGTATTCATAAATAGAACCATAGGATCACAGAGTAGCTTTGGTTGGATAGAATCTTAAATATCCAGTTTCATACTCTTTGCCATAGACAGAACTGACACCCAGTAGAACAAGTTGCCCAGGAATCCATCCAATTTTGCCTTAAATACTATCTGATTAAAAGTCCCTTTCCAGACATCTTGTATACCTCTTTTTCTTTGGGTACTGAAGGGCCACAGTGAGGTTTTCCCAGGGTCTTCACCAGGCTAAATAAGTTCAGATCCCTCAACCTGTCTTTGTAGCAAAAATACTACAGCTCTCTGATTAGCCTCATAGCCCTTCTTTGGACTCACTCTATTAGGTCCATGTCCATCTTATGTTGGGTGCTCAGGATCTGATCTCTAGAGCTTCTCATTAACCAGCAGCCCAAGTCTTTTTCCTTCTCCACAGGGCTGTTCTCAGTCAATTCTTTGCCCACCCTGTATTTGTGCTTGAGATCGCCTGACCCAGATGCAGGACACTGCACACAGTTAAAGCAACTTGTCTGAAGACATCTGCAGATGCTACAGATTTACAAAGACAAAGCTGAGTAAAGTACTAGCTTGGGCTCTGCACTGTCCTAGGAACAGTTTTTCTTCTCTAGTTAGGCATAACCCACATTTACCACATGCAACATTTAGCTATGTGGAATATACATAGCTAAAGAATGAGGTAAGAAAGAGTGAATCTGTTCAGGAGAACAGAAGTCATAAAAGACACTTACTTCAAAAGGAGACATCAGTCTTCTCAAGGTTGAAAGCTTAGAGGGCCAATGAAATGCTTTGTGAGCAGGAAAAATACAGCAGGTAGTAGAGACAGAGTTGTACAAATCCCTGTTTGTAAGACAAGTCTCTTTAAAAGATGGAAAGCTTAAAGGCATGTTTTAGAGCATGTTTAGGAGCTCCACTAGAATAAGTCTGCAGCGCTGGCCAAGAGAGGCTTGTGGCCTTAAGTATAAATCAAGCAAAAGGCTCTTGACACCCTAACTCTCTTCATTTAAAGAATAAATGGAGATAAAAGGGCTGAGGTTTAGTACATGTGACAAGGATAGGCATTTTTACTGCTGAAAATTCCATATGAAACTTTTATGACCCTATTCACACTAAAGGGCTTTTCTCAAGTCTGTGGGCAAGAAATTAACCACAGAGTTTCACTTAACATCAGCAGCAGCTGAGCAGCTGCTAGTAATTTCCAGTTAGTTTTCAGTAAAAATTCCTTCCACCGTAGCCACTTCCATCTGCAGGAAACCACAGAGCAAAACTGTTCCTTTTAAACTGCAAGAGAACAGGAAATTCTGACTTTTTTTCTACGTTTTCATGGAAGGGACTTCCCTTGAAACATTAAAAAAGGAGAAAAGGCTTCTCAGCAGTTTACTTTTCTGCTTAGCTAAAGATTGTTACTCCTGCCATGAGCAGGGTTGCCACCCACCAGATCAGGCTGCCAATGGCCCCATCCAACCTGGTCTTGGATGCCTCCAGGGATAGGGCATCCGCTTCTTTTCTGAGTAACCTATTCCATTACTGTACCAACCTCATCATTAAGATTTTTTTTCCTTATATCCAATCTAATTCTCCCTTCTTTTAGGTTAAAATCATTGGCCCTTGTCCTATCACTCTTTCTCTGCATAAATAGTTGATCTCCATCCTGCCTATAAGCTCCCTTTAGATACTGGAAGGCCAGAACATCTTTGCCAGAGCCTTCAGTTCTCCAGACTGAACAAGCCGATTTCCCTCAACCTTTCTTTGTAGGAGAGGTTCTCCAGCCCTTATGTCAGCCTTGTAGACCTACTCTGGACCTCCAAATTACCCCCTTATAATTCATGATTCTATGATCTGTGTCTGATGTGCACTTAGTTAAAGTATTTTAGCTGCGATTGTTGTACAATGTTGTTTTATCTAGGGTTTTTGCTGTCTCTTTATTTGGGAATCTTAGGGATTGTTTTTTGTTGTTGTTATTTTTGTTGTTGTTCTTGTTAGTTTCCTTTTATAGCTTTTTGTCTGAAAGAATCAGTTCAGAAACCAAACTAAAATTAAAATGTCTTTGAGGTCTTCTCGGTTCTCTTTGCTAGAAAAGACAAAAGTAGTCCCCAATGCTACAAGTAGTGCCTGTAGTTAGAAATCTGACCCAGTCAGATTTTCCTAGGCAAAATGGGAATGCATAATTATGGATATCATTTGCAAAATACTAAGAAGCAGATGAATATTTTTTCTTCTTTAAAAAAATTGTAATTCTAATTTCATCAATACAGTATCAGCAAATTTGTTGCATACAATTTTATCCAAACTTATCCATCCTTAGCCTTTCTAATGCTCCCCTCTGCACTGGTGAGCACAAGGTCCAGTAAGGGTACACCTTGGGTGGGTCCATCTAATACCTGGACCAGAAAGTTATCCTCAACAGGCTGCATGGAACTCCTGAATTGTCTGCCACCCACTGTGCTTCTATCACAGCAAATATCCAGGTGGCTGAAATCCCCCATCTGGACAAGAGCCCTCAAGTGCAACAGTTCCTGGAAAAGAAAACTTGTGATGTTTTAAAATAAGCCACTTTACTTTGCATCCTCAGTAGACAAAGGCACACTCAGCCAGATAGCAGGTAATTGTATAGAAGTAGCTTCCCAAAAGTAAGAAGTCCAAGAAATCTCTGTCATGGTTTTGCAGGTTAACCTGTGACAATCCTTTAACATATACTTTGTTGTTTATAATTATGTGAGTGCTTAAGTCCTCACAGAAGAAAAAAAAAAGGGGGGGAGGGATGGCGTGAGGTCTGGGGGGTGGGGAGGCATAATGTGTCGAGTAGGATCTGGTATCATGTATCTATAATTCTCCCTCTTAAAATTTTTAGCAGTTAATTTCCCTTCTCTACATTACTACTTGTACATATTTTTAATATCAGATACACATCAAAACACTCATCATCAGAATAAGATTGTACCATTCTAAGTCTCCGGGAATCAAGATGGCTTACAAAACTCATATTATCAATTATTTGTAAGCAATGTTGAACTCAGCACTAAAATTCTTACCTACATAATTCCTGTGTATCCCATAGGAAATGGCATCATAGTTCTCATTTCACTAATATGATGCCACAAGGATCTTTCCAACACCAAAAAGCTGGTTTACTAATCTTATGGAGAAACAGGACAGTATAATAAAGAGTACAAAACTACACCAGTTTAAACTACTTCCATTTATCACATATAGTAAACTTTTGCCTGAAGGCGAGGTTGCCATTCACAAGAGCTCTGCTATTAGTGAACTTGCCCCATTAAAAGTCTGCTGACATAGCATAACAAAGATTTATCCATAGATTCAAAAAGAAGTCTTTAGGTCCTCTCCACCAGTGATGATGTCTTTGTGCTGCCTCACCACCCCTGAAAGGGTCCTGCTTACCTGGGCAGTCTGCTCATCAGCTGTACGTAAAAATCAGATTCAGAATATCCAGAAATTAAGTTTCCAGTGTGGCAGGCTGGATTGCATTTGGAATTATGCTTAGACTGAAACAGTGGAAGTCAAGCCTCAATGAAGCAAGGACCCTATCCTGTAATTTCCCACCCACACCTATTTTATCCTGTTTGAGTGGAGGAGTTATTATTGAATTGTGTTATTTTCCACTATTATCAGCTTGCCACTGGAGTATTTCACTAAACCATATTAATTGCTAAAATCTCACATTTTGATCCCTCACATATAATACTGACTAAAATCAATTCATTGTCAGGCAACAGCTGAAACATTCACTACCACTGGTTCCCAGAAAAAAAAAAAAAAAAAAAAAAAAAAAAAAATTAATTCTGAAAAGTGTTATTACCTTCAGCCTTCAATCGAAAGATTAATAGTAAAAATTTTAATCTTTCCCCAAAAAAATTTAAGATAGGTTAACCTGTCAAGAGTAGTATAGTTACTGATCCAGCTGAGACAGAGAAAGAGGTTGTATATTCTCATTAATACCATAATTGGCATCTGGAATCTGTTCAGAAATTCTGATTTACTTTGTAACAGAGGATTATGCCTGAATTTGGAGTTTTTTGTGGTCTGCAGAGACTTGTGAAATTCAAATATAAAAGCTGTCAGTTATTCATTTCATAAAACATCCTACCTTATACTAATCCAAAGAAACATGAACAAGTGCTTGAGGGGATGAAAATCCACAATATATTTTGGTAGCTAGCCACTTATGTTACCATTCTTGGGCAGAATCTCTCTCTGAGCTTCCAAAGTAACCTAGGAGGTATCAAGACTCAGTTTTTAGCAGACTTTCAGCACCTAGAAAAAATAATCAGCCAGAAACCTCTAGTATTTATGAATTATTAATGCTCGCATCCTTTATTTTTTCCTTTTTCCTTAGCTTTGCTTTGGTGTGTGTGTTTGCCTGAGTAATTCAATAAACTGATAAAGACATGCATAGATATGCTAACCAGAACCAAGGCTAACCTTTAAAGTTTGTTAAAGCTGTCACTTTCAGTGAAATACTTTCATTTTTCTTTTTCTGAACTGGCATACAAACCTTATTTGTACAATAGATGCCAGCAGGGGTGCCCCCAGGAATCAGTTTTTAAGATTTTTTTAATGCTGAAAACAGGTTCAGGAAAGGTGTCAGTTTTACAATCCTCATTTACAGTCCCTGTCTCAGAAACATGTTCATGTTGTGCCAGTAGCTTCCCTCAGTTCTCATTACAATCATTGTCATCCAAAAGGGAGTGTAGGGGTTAGAATATTTCACACTGTCTCTCTGAAATAGCAGAAACTGAAGGGGGAGAATGTTTGGGAGAGGAGTTGGGGAGGAGCTTGAGACTTGAGATGCTGTACCAGCATGTGTATGGGAACTGGAAGGAACATTTCCACATTTTAAAAAGCAGTCAGAAAGTTATGAGAGGTGCTCCAAAAGTAATGCCTCCTATTTTATGATGTTGACCCATGGCAGATGTTGGTGACATGGCAGTAAAGATTGAACCTTCCCACCAATATCCCTTTACATTTTGTTATCATGCTACAGATGGCAGCAGAGGAGCAGTCTGACACAATGATGTCATACATTGAAGTACATAAGAAGCAAAGGTGTGTCACTGAATTCTTCTATGAGGAAAAGAGTGGCACTCACCAACATTGATTGGTGCTTATTTCCAAAATAGTAGATCAAGACCTACTCTGACTGGAACTGACACACCAATTTATTTTGTGGGATCACAAAATAAACGTGTCATCTAAGATTTCTAGAGATACTTAGTTGTTAAATTAATCTTGCTTTTCTTCACTTTTTAATCTACTCTGTCACCAGAAAAAATATCTAAAAATATATGACTGAAGCAGCTAATGAATTTGTAATATTTTTGAGGCAAATATGCTTTATTGTTGCTTATTTTTATCTTTTATACTGAGGAAATATATATATGTATACTTTATATATGTAATTTCAATAACTCCTCCTAAAGAATTCTGTTTTTTATAATAATTTTCTAAGCATTTCATTCTTGAGGCCAATTTTGTCTCTCAACTGTATTACAAATATTTATTTAAAAAAATTTATAACTTGTGTTGTGGTCCTTCACCCAAATGATCACATCAGGCTGAAATATATACATATAACTCTTCGAAAGATATGAGAATCTCCTAAAAATACTGAACTATCCAGAATATCCAGAAAAGTTCATAAAAATACTTCATGTCCCTGATAGGCAAGAAGATGCATATGGAACTGGGGAGAAAGACTACAAATTATCAAAATACAACTTAGATTTTTTCACTGGTAGCACAGTTAAAAATGTGTGCTATCACTTCTTTATCCTTACCAGTTCATAACATCAGAAGAAACTGATAACAACTCATAGGGTAGAAAAGTTGGGTAAAGACAGTTGACTCAACTAGGACTACACAATGGCCAGTTGCAAAGTCAGAAACATAGAGTACAAGCTTGATATCAAACTTTCCCACTGCAAATAATTTGAAATATTATTCTAAACAGTCAGATGAGAAACATATTTAAAGATGTCCAACCTCTCTTTCCAGTGAGAAATGTAAAAGCTATGCATTTACTGTATGAAAATATAAATGTAAAATCTTGTGAAATGATTAACATCTAAAATTAGGAACCGCAGGTTGCTACTTTTAAGCAAGATATAATACTGTATCACATTGCTATTTATATGTGTTAACTGCATGGTTTTTACTGCAAATTTATATCAGTGACAGGAATTTTGCAAGGAACTGATATTTCATATATCTGCATTTCACCCATAAGCAAATCTTATGCTTTTACAATAACCATTAAGCATGTTCACTTTTTTCTTTTTTTTTCTTGGAACGACTTATACTTGCAGTCAAATATCTAAGACCCTTGTGGATTCTATAGCACAACTTGAGTCAAGAGATAGGAAACAGTAAAATGACTAGGAGCCACGAAAACATAAAAGTCACTGCTTTTGTGTAGAGTTACAAACTGAAATAAGTGTATGTAAAATTCAGGTATTATTTCTCGCATCCTGCCTCATTCCCGGAGTCTGTAGAGAATTGTGATCAACAAAGAGAAAATTTGAATGGTAACTTAAATTCCAGCCTATCATGGAAAAACTTCCTATGTTCTAAAGAATTTACACATGAGACTATCTCAATGAGGAAAAGGATGAAAGTGTGTTTGTCAGGAATGAATAATCCTTTCTTACTTTCCTTTTCTCTGTCCTTGTATGTGTGCTTGTCTGAGAGGGCACACTAGATTTCAGTTTCTCATCTCCAAGGAAGCACTGAACCTTGGGAGTTGTCCTCCTGCTAGGATCTTATCAAATGGAAATTAAAGAGTTCATCTCAGTCATTCGTGACCAGGAACTTATGTTCACTCAGAATCTTTTGAAATAGAAATTGCTAGTTGACTATGCATAGTTATGAGCAATAATTTTCGGACTACACAGTAATCTTCTCTTACCAGTTCCAGATGGGCAAACAATATTGGAACACCATGGCTGCAATACAGAATTTGCTAGGTATGTAAATCATCATAGAACTCTACACATACTTAGTTCTACAAAAATACATAGCATTAGAGGAGAGGTAATGTATAAATAAATACATTACACCTAAACCCCATCACAGTTCTGAGACTTCACAGAGTAGGTCACAGGAATGGAAGAAAATATTTAAAATCAGAGAAAATGTTTGATTGCTAGAATGTTGCTAGCATTCAAGTTATACAAGAAATTGCTTATTCACTCATATTTTGCATTAACTCTGACATTTCATATTTTAATTTCAAATCAGTTTGTGTTATTTTGATCATGCAGGCATAAACATTGCTATTAAAAAGAAAAGTAAGCAGTTTATCAAAATCACAGTATTAAACATTACACATGCTTTGTTCTCCTCCATGTGAGCATCCAGTATGATTTGTTATCATTTATATCATATATCATATATCACAGCTATATTTCCAGTTATCATGGATATGAATGCTATAAACAAAACAGATGAGGTTCAAGAATGAAAATAACTCCAGTAACAGGAACAAGAAAAAAACTGAACTAGATTTTTTTTTCCACTCCATAATCTTTTTCTTAATGAAACTTTCTACCACCTGCAACGAAAAGCCATAGAAAAGGTGGAACGAGACTACAAATTAAGAAAATCTATCAATAATATTTTTAACGGCAGCTGCATTGCAAGAGGAGAGATTTAAAAGTTGATTCTTAAATGGAGAATATAAAGAAAATCCCAGAGTCAGAGGATCACAGAGCAGCCTAGGTTGGAAGAGACCTAAGAGATCATCTAGTAGAGCCCTTTGCTATAAGCAGGGCTGCCAACCACTCAATCAGTAATGGTATCATGTTGCCCAGGATTTAGCCTAACTTGGTCTCGAACACCTTCAGGATTGGGGCATTCACAGCTTACTTGGGCAACCTGTTCCACTGCCTTGTCACCCCCTGAAAACTTTTAATCCCCTGATATCTAACCAGAATTTCCCCTCTTTTAGTTGTAATTTTTAGTTCCCTCTTCTCACTGTCAGACCATGTTTTCAGACTGTCCACCTTCTGGTTATAAGATCTTTTAAGAACTGGAATTCTACAACAAGATCTCTCTGGATCCTTCTCTTCTCCATGCTGATCAAGCCCAGCTCCCTCAGCCTGTAATCATAGAAAAAGATGTTCCTGCCCTACGACCATCTTCATGGCTCCCTTCTAGACCTAATACAACAGCTTCACATCTTTCTTGTGTTAGGCGCCCCAGGCCTGGGTGTAGTACACCAGATGAGGCCTCACAAGGACAGAGTAGAATGAGATAATCGTCTCTCTTGGCTGCATAATGGGACACTGCACCTGCCCTGCCTCACTGCTAATTTAAGATTTCTGTATTTCTCATCTTGAGTATGGCAGTCATCTTCCTGCTCTACAAGGAGCACTATGACTCTGTATGCTGGTGAACATCTTCCCAGTTCTACCCAAGTGATAAGATGTGCTTCACTAACCAGTAAAACAAGTTGCAGGATACTCTAACATTTAACTTGGATTGTAAATCATTATATTCTAGGGATCTAAACACCTGCAAAATTTTCTACTCCAATACACAATAACACATAAGGGTACAGGTTTCATAAAACTAAAATAAAAGGGAATCGATGGCAGTACAGACCCCTAACATATGAATATACAATTATACACTATGTACATTAATATTATCGCAGTTTTACACCTAGCAATGTAAGGGAAAAATTGCACAATCTAATAAATGAAAATTACAGATTCACTTCTAATGACCCTAATAATTTATCTGGATAAATCTTGTAGTAAACAAAATACTACCTACTAGTAAAGCATAATTAATACATATTTCAGTCCTTATATCATCCTTTTCATGCTTCTTTTACATAAGACAACAAGAAACTGAATGTACAGAGATTAATTTAGGTAACAATTACGACAATTCAAAATTGCGCTAGCACCTATTAAAGTTCATTGTTCTGTAGAAATTTTAATGATACATTCCTGAGTGAATAAAAGCAGAAGATGATTAGGAATAAAATTGTTTCTATGTATGCTGACAGTACTGCTGAGAGTAATTATACATTTCTAGGGCGACCTGTTTGGAGTTTACTCCATAATTTTATGTAAATTTAGAATAAATTCATTTTTTCAGGTTAAATGCTAATGTGTTATTTCAACATGCAGCTGAGTTGTATGAGTACTAATGGACACATATTGCAACTGATGGAACTAGTATCAGATGAAGGCCTAGAGAATTTCAAAATTATCAACTACTATTTCATTGTTTTCTTCCACTGTATTCTTGTTCCTGATCTGCCAACAAATTCAATCAGTTACTGGCTATTAACTATATTATATATATTCAGAGCGAAAATCTATTATAAGGAAAATATCCCTTAGGGTTTTTGTTTGGTTCGTTTTTGTTTTTTTTTCCCCCTTTTCCTCATTTACTCACTGCATGATGCAAGCTTAAATCAGCTTATGTAGCTTCATGTAATACACTTGAAGTAATCTGTACAGCACAAAAAGGCAAACAGAAGAAAAAAAGCATAAAATCAAATATACTGAAGACAAAGGTGTGGAATCACAGCTTTGCAAAATCTGCATGTTCAGATTTTCCCAGGTTACAGTGAACCATACAACAGAAACACCGGGAGAACTGTTTGATTACATTTTAGGCTTACTCTGGAAGCCAAAATTGAAGCAAATTTCAGGAAACATTCAAATTATGGATATGAACCAAATAGAGAAGGAAAGTAAAAAAATAAAAAGAGAACAAGCAAAGCAAAAACAAACAAACAAACAAACAAACAAAACCTTACTGCACTTCATAGCTACTTTCTCCAATTCTTTTTTAAATCCTAGCATTTTCATCATAATATTAATTTGAACTCCTCCGTAGTTAACTAAAATCTGTTTAGCCAAGCACATTGTCACTATCTATAACTTGTCATTAAGATCAGACCCTCACCTCCTATCATACGAGTTGTGTATGTTTTTCTTTTTGTATTGAGTATTATTCTTATGTTTTCATGTCCACTTCACTTTGTTCACCTTGCAGAACTGCTTACATTCGTCAAGACTTGGATTTCTCCATTAATATTTGATATTAAAATGTCACAGACTAAGTGAAACAATAGTTCTCAGATGGCTTTAAGATAAAATCTGAATTGGAGTTTATGAATTAACAAACAAGCCTTTCAGCAGTATAAACATTTGTGCTACTATGAAAAAAAAAAAAAAAAAAAAAAAAAAAGAAGAGGAGAGAAGAGAGAAGGAAGGAAGGAAGGAAGGAAGGAAGGAAGGAAGGAAGGAAGGAAGGAAGGAAGGAAGGAAGGAAGGAAGGAAGGAAGGAAGGAAGGAAGGAAGGGAAGGAAGGAAGGAAGGAAGGAAGGAAGGAAGGAAGGAAGGAAGGAAGGAAGGAAGGAAGGAAGGAAGGAAGGAAGGAAGGAAGGAAGGAAGGAAGGAAGGAAGGAAGGAAGGAAGGAAGGAAGGAAGAAGGAAGGAAGGAAGGAAGGAAGGAAGGAACGAAGAAGGAAGAAGGAAGGAAGGAAGGAAGGAAGGAAGGAAGGAAGGAAGGAAGGAAGGAAGGAAGGAAGGAAGGAAGGAAGGAAGGAAGGAAGGAAGGAAGGAAGGAAGGAAGGAAGGAAGGAAGGAAGAAGGAAGGAAGGAAGGAAGGAAGGAAGGAAGGAAAGGAAGGAGAAGGAAGGAAGGAAAGGAAGGAAGGAAGGAAGGAAGGAAAGGGAATTAACAAAACAAGCCTTTCAGCAGTATAACCATTTGTGCTACTATGAAAAAAAAAAAAAAAAAAGAGAGAGAGAAGAGAGAAGAGGAGAAAGAGAAGAGAGAAAGAGAGAGAAAGAGAGAAAGAGAGAAGAGAGAAAGAGAGAAAGAGAGAAAGAGAGAAAGAGAGAGAGAAAGAAAGAAAGAAAGAAAGAAAGAAAGAAGAAGAAAGAAAGAAAGAAAGAAAGAAAGAAAGAAGAAAGAAGAAAGAAAGAAAGAAAGAAAGAAAGGAAATTGATTTCTACATTATCAAAAGCTACCATCAGAGAAATAAGAGTTTTAAAAAACTGTAGATTTTTAAAACAAACAAAAAAAAATCTGTAAAATATGAGTTTGAAAAAGGACACTATGGGAACTTTCCAATTGAGGATGGAAAGATCAATCACCTGTTCTTTAAATCTTACTGAAGAAAGGCTTGATCAAAGTTACTGGATGAGGAGGTTGTAGGGAAGCAGTCTTTTGCTGAAGCTCTGTGATTCTCTTGCAAAATTTATCCTCACAAGCTTTAGGTTCTGACATCTCCCAATTATGTGCTTGTCTTTCTTTCCCTCTTTGCTATAAATGAATCCAAGAATCTTATCTCTTCCAATAGAAAACAGAAAAATACTTTTTTTTTAAGATTTTTTTTTACATAAAGGGAGGTAAGTGAAATTAGTTTGATAATTATAAGTGTAAATTGAGGAGCAAATGTAAATATAATAATGCCTACTACAGACATAACTGATTTCCCCTTGCAGAAAAAAAAAAAAAAAAAAAAAAAAAAAAACAGCAGCCTAGTCATCAATTACTGCAACTGCTCAATAAATGCTCCATAATGTCTTTTGACATAGGGTGGATGTGCAGATAAAGTTCGAAGTCAAGTCTTTATCCAGCAATTAAATTCAGCTCATCTACAACTCACATGATACCAAAGTTCATCATTACTGTCAGGTTTGGTTTAATATGATTCTGAGAGATATCTGAACATTCAAAAAGGAAGAGAAATGGAGAAGAAAACATTCTTTGTTTACTACAACATTTGTTTCAGTAATTTTTGTTTGAATTAGATGGTGTTAGGTATAGGAGAATAGTGGTCATATGTGGAGCTGCTTTCAAGGGAATTCACTTCACTTTAGTTAGTAAATTTGACTTCTCTTTTTGACTGAAGAGCCCAGATATGGACACAGCACACAGACGTGTCTGATCAGCAGGGAGGAAATAACTTCTCCCTCAACCTGCTGGGAGCATTCTTCTTAATGGACCCCAGAAGGCTGTTGCCTTTTTTTGCCTCAAGATTACACTGTTAGTTCGTTATCTGCTCATTTTTCACCATGAACCCAAAATATTACTCTGAGAATTCCTTTCAGTCACTTGGACCCCATCCTGTAGAGGAGCATGTAGCTATTTCTCAATGAGGATGGCACTTTGATTTTTCCCTTTTTAATTCCCCTAGGTTCTTGCCAGCCATTCCTGTAACCTACTGAGATCTCTCTGAATGGAAGCACAACAATCAGTAATGTATCAGCTGCCTTCTTCTAATTGTATCACCTACAAACTTCCTGAGGGTACCTTCTGTCTTAGCATTCAGTTCATTAAGAAAATAAGCAGTTCTGCACCCAGTGTATACATCTGGGGCAATGCAATCAGTGACTGACCTCCACCTGGACTTTGTGTCACCATTCACTATCGTTTGACCTCCGTAGTTCAGCCTTTTTTCTGTTCATTTTCCACTTACCTAGTTCATACTCATAAGTTTGTCTGTGAAAGTGCTATGGGAGACAGCACTGAATTCTTTCCTTTCTAGCTGTGATCTGTCATAACCTCCACCCATTTATTATTATAATTATTATTAATTATTAAGTCTCCTGCTTTTCCATCTTGTATTTTTTTAGTATGAGTGTTCCTGCCTATTGATTTGCACCGTTTACTTTCTGTCTGTCCTTCCAGATCAGCAGAGATGTATCTCAGTTCATGTTTTCCCATCAAAGTCTGTATATTCTTTCACTAACATGATCTAGGCCTTTTGTACTGAACTTGCTTTTTTGAAATGCGATGTAATACATCTGAAGTCTTACCTTCTTATTTGCTATGTGGAACTGAACATGCCCTTGAAGGTTTGGTTGTTTTCTCTTTTCAGGTAGACAGAATCAAAGGCTAGCAGTTCTTTCTCTTCGTAGGATGAATTAAAAAATAGTTTCAAATCATTTTGGTAAGATATTTAAACTACACCTTTAAAGATGGACAAAAATGTAGGTCAGAGAGTGGGAAAGTGTATACATAATACACTGCAAGAATTAGTATTAGTTGTGGGATGACAACAGTGTGGCTGTTTTGTCCATAGAGAAATAATTGTATGGATAGTTAGAAACTCTGTTTTCATTTCATGAAGTCTTATCTCATATGTATTTCTTAAATTATTTGATGTGATGGCATTTTGGGGAAAAAAATCACAGGACAATTTCAGTCTTCAGCTTCAGTGTTGACAAATATTCAGGAACCCTTTGAAATGTTCAGTTGTACTGTAATAAATCCACTACTGCTAAGTTCTGTAAATCAAACGAGCACAGCTGTACAAACTGTCATTGCTGTTGTTCTGAGCTTGTCAGCATTTCTGCTTCCTCTGCACCTTTTGAATGTGCTGCATCCCAGAGCTGAAATGTGGCTCACAGATTACTAGCCAGGACACTATTTTCTTCAATAAAATCTGTGGATTTGTAGTAACGGATTTACCTAGAGGAGAGCTCTGTTCACAGTGCAGTACAATGAAAAAGCTGAAATGTTCTCATTTGTAGTTATATGAGCGGTATAAACCTGCTATCAGGTAAAACACTGAGAAGAAAAAAGTGTACAGCACTTTTGACAGAAAGTTTCATGTAGAAACTCAATGTCTCCTGTGAGCACTGATCTTTGTACCACTTTTGTCTGTGCTATGTGCAAGACGTTGTGCCAGATACAGGCTGGAACAGTGTTAGAGAGGCTGAGGTCATTTGGGTTTCAGCTGCTGTGTACTGAAAGTTATCAGAGTTACGATCAGGTTAACTTCAATACTTACTGGCAAATAAGAAAGGAAAGCTTCTCTCAAGTGTAGTTTTTCAGTTTCTTGACAGAAAATAAAGGCCTTGATCCTCTTGATTCAGGCAGTATGATGTCTTGCGCAAAAGAATAAGTATATATGTTA